>NC_137976.1:49350446-49627500 GCF_963924665.1 Micromys minutus
TTCTAGCTTCTGCTGGCACTCACCCACATATGCACAGACACACATACTCTTAGCAGTAAGATACATAAACAATCAATGTAGGAGATGGGAAAATCTAACTTTTAAAATTGTGAAACTTTGCTTAGAACATTATAGTAAGGTCATTGGCAAAACGCCTTATTCCGACATTCCATCTCATGCCAGAGCTTTGCTTGAAGACATTCTTTCCGAAATGATGTGGATGTCTGTGTCAGAGACATCTGCACAGGGTTCTCTTCAAAGCCGGCTGAACAGTGCAATAGGCATTCCTGATCTTTGCCTGAGGTGCTGGCTGGCATTACTGTGCTTTAGCTCCTTCAGAGGATTGGCTGTGGGAGGACTGTCTGAGCAAGCTTAGCATCTCCATTCTCACTTCTCAGTCTGTAACAGGGGGCTGAAAAGACTGTCCCTGAGTTGTTTAGAGGTGAAACAAGGTCACGTGCGTATTTGAGATGGTTGCCTTATTTATCAGTTCAACCAATGGTTAAATGATTGTCTTGGTTGTGTGTTAGGACTGGTAATTCTTTCAACCCAAATATGTGCCCTTAATCATTACACCGCTTACCATGAAAACCTGGTTTATAATTATATACCCACTAAATCTCAGTGACAGTTACAAATCAGTAGGAAATTGGTGATTTGCAGGAAAAAGGTAGCGGCTTGCTTTATTTTTGGAAATGGGCTCTCTCATAGCCCAGAGAGGTCTGGAATTTGCCGTGTAGTTAAAAATGACTGATTTTGGGACTTCCGTGCCTCCTGTCAGTGTCAGTTTATCAGATTACTATGTGTATTGTATCTATATAACACACTTTCCCAACTACTATATGTTGGGATTCTCTAACCTCCACCCCACAGTTTTCTGACAACAGCCAGGTATGCTCTGCCCCACAGTTACCTGACACTGTAAAAGGGGCTGCTTGCCCCCTCCTCTCTCTCTTGGCCTCTTGGCCTCTTGCCTCCTCCTCTCCCCATTCCCTTCCCCCTTCTCTCTCTCTCCATGTGCTCCCCCCATGGCTTGAATAAACTTTATTCTATACTTTACCATCATGTGTCTGGCTGGTTCCTCGGGGGAAGGGGTTGCCAACATGGGTTCCCCAGAGGCACCCCCCCAACTCTCTTCATCTTTTTCCTAACATTGATGCTGGAACCTGGGACATCATCTTCTTCATAACATTCTAAGAAAACAACACGACATCTTCTAATAATCAGGAAACCTAAAGTTTTCATTTCTATTGTATACAAAATGGAATGCATGCAATGACGTAAGCATCTCAGGTAGACTGCGTAATCAGTGGCTGTTGGTGGGAAACTGTGGCAGTTTTAAAGAGAGTCATACACTCCTTTGTGTAATTATGCAAATAAATGAGCTAATTTGGAGATCTGAGTTTTGTTTTACGTTGTAGGTACCATTTTGAAGCATTAGTAGCATTTAAAAAAGTATCAGGCATTAAAATGCAGGGTTTTATTGGGGGGAAGGAGTCATGTTGTTTAAGCTTGCATGTAGTATTGTGGATCAAGCTTAGGGCTTCATGCATGCCAGCCACCCATTCTGCCCGATCATCGACGTTCTCAGCCCCAAAACATCCTCTAAACGCTAGTTTGCACAACCAAAGTTTCAGCAAAGTGTACACGCTACATATTTTATACAACTTACAGACGAATGCAATGTTGTTAGAAAAAGGGTCTCAAAAGGTCGATAGTGAAACTAGTAAACCATTTCCCCTTTCTGCAAAGCCCATGTCTGTGTAGCAAGAAAGCAGCAGAGTCCTGGAGTCAGGAAGATGACGCTTATGAGGACCTGATCTTGGAACCCAGCACAGCAAACCATGATTTGACAGTGAGACAAAGAGTGTCTGATGGCCCCATGGATTATTGGGGCATGAGGCCAGCAGGTGTACCAGAAAATGAAAACTCGATGATGTCACCGTAGTAGTTTGGGATAGGCTTTTGTTGTTGTTGTTGTTTTGGTGATGAAAGTGATAATTCAAACCAACTAACAGTTTCTGGTATTTTTAAGTGAAAAGTACAAATCTCTTAATCTTCAGACATGATAGATGTTAAAATATCCTCTTGACCCTTTTCTATGACACCCCAAACTACTACATGCCCTGCATTCAAATGGTTTTCGTTGTTGTTTTGCTTTTAATTTCAAAACCAAATCTCCAAGAACCTCTTAAGTTAGGTCAGCAAAAGTGTTTGGCGAAAATCCTCATGACTAATGGTACTCAAAAGAAAAAAGAAAGAAAATGGCACTCTCAAATCCCTGGCCAGGGGTTATGTAAGTCCAAGCCTGTGGTCACAGACTCAGTGCCTACTCTATCTTCGTGATTCATGCTGTGTAACAGAAAATTAAAGGTTCTGAAAGGTCTGCAGCAAAGAAATCTGACTGGATTTTCATGCATAGCATTTCTCTAAATTATTTTTGGTGTGAGTCTGGAACATCTTTTGTCACTTGGTAGGGCTTTGGGATGTCTCAGGCAGGACTCACCAACCTCGTCCCCACCGCCGTCCTTCACTACCCACACTGTAACCTCGTGACACAGGAAGGAAGATGGCTCATCTGTCTAATTAACAAACAGCCACTGTGTCCCTGTCAGGAGCCATGCACTGTGGTGGCTGCTGGTGTCTAACAGGCAAGATGGCAGGGTCCCTGCCCCCGGGGACTTACCCCCCCTCGCATCACAATGCATGCTGTCCTGCCCTGCCCCCGGAATGGCAGAGCCTCTGCAGGGCATCCTACCTGTCTTGGTGGGAATTTGGGAGCTGGAGACTAGAAAAGAACCTGTCTGCTCGGCTCCTCCATCCCTACCTGGCTGCAGTTCCCCACACTTGCTCCTGCATAAACAGCGGCCCCTGGTCCAGCTGCAAGACTCCATGTGTTTGTTTACCCTGTGTGTGCCAGCCTTGCACACGGGCCTCAGTGCTTCACGAGTCGAGAGCTGGCAGGGGTGAGGTGGGGGCTTCCAGCAGAAGGCAGGGACTGACTTACTGACAGATGGACTGCAGCCTGCTTCACATTCCCACTGTGGTATTTATTTAAGCTGTAGGCGTCTCCGAAGAGCTTGGTAATTGAGAAAGGAAAGGTTGGAGGTGGGACAAGGGACCCCGTGTGTACGCTTTGGGGGTCAGGGAGGTGGTGAAGAAAGAGAGTTTGAATAGGGTCAGATGGGAAAGTAAACTGTCATGATCCTAAAGCATAACTGCCAGCCAGAGCTGCAGTTCTGCTCAGTGTGTGTGTGTGTGTGTGTGTGTGTGTCTGTGTATCTCTGTGTGTATGTGTACGTGTGTGTGCATGTATGTGTATGTGTGCCTGTGTAAGTTTGTGTATGTGTGTGTCCGTGTCTATCTGTCTATATGTCAATGGGTGTGTGTGTGAGAGTGTATGTTTCTGTGTGTATGTGTACACGTGTGTCTCTGTACATGTGTGTATGTGTGCATGTATGTATATGTGTGTCTGTATGTCTGTGTGCTTATGTGTGCATATATGTGTCTGTGTGTGTGTATATTTGTGTGTCTTTGTGTGTGTATCTGTGTATGTGTGTATCTGAGTGTCTGTGGGTATGTGTGCATGTGCATGTATGTGTCTGTCTATGTATGTGTGTGTCCATGTGTGTATCTGTCTATATTTCTATGGGCGAGTCTGTGTGTGTATATCTGTGTATGTCTGGTGTCGCTGTTTATGTGTTTATGTGTACATATGTGTGTCTCTCTGTGTGTATGTTTGTGTGTCTATATGTGCCTGTTTGTGTGTATGTGTCTGCATGTAACTGTGTATGTGAATGTCCGTGTGTCTGTGTGTGTGTCTGTGCATATCTCTGTATGCCTGTTGTCTCTGTGTGTGTATGTGTGTAATGTGTGTCTCTATATGTGTCTGTGTATGACTGTGTCTCTGGTGTGTCTTTGAGGCAGATGGTGCACATAATTAGAATATTGGGAGTGTGTGGGAAGATGCCAATGAAAATAATGAAAGTGTAACTTTAATCGTGTTTATTACTTACTTTGTACTTCCTTTATTCAGGAAGCTTTACTAGTACAATCTGTATTTCCTCCCCATCTCAGCATGAGATAGATTTGTACCTGTTCAATACCATCCCTGCCTCGGTGCTGTTAAGTTCAAGATTTGGTGCCTTCCATAGCTTGGCCAGTTCCCCCTAGACTTAGATCTTCATCGGCCTCCCTCAGATGTCCTCCAGGCATGCAGAGACTTGTGAGAATTGGGATGAGAGGGTTGGAGCTGCTTTTGCCTGGCATTTGCCTCACTCAGACCCAGAACCACATAGGACTGAGCGTTCTTCAGTCTGGGTCACCGAACCTGAGAGCTTTTTGGGTCATATGAGAGGTCTCCGTGTGAGCCTGATGCTCTGGTTATTAATCGTTGTGAGGAAAGGACTTAGAAAATGAATTAAGCCATCACTGGCTGATTAAGAGCATCACTGTTGCAGAGCTGTTGCTTTATCAGGCAGGAGAATATAAAGAAGTGTGAAGGCTTCCACGTGACAGAAGAGCCAAGTACCTAGTGACTGGCTGGGGGACACCCGACATGCCTAACATGAAAACAAGCTTCCTCAAGTACCTACAGCCTTTTGGTCCCCCCAACTTCTTCTCTCATAAGACCACTCCACCCAGCCCAACTTACTGGGGACAGTGGGAGGCTTGGGTCCTGGAAAAAAGCCAGAGGGAGCCAAATGCCTGGAATGCCAAATGCTGCCTTCATCAGTCCCTTATCCAGTGCTAGCACTGAAGCCCTGTGGGGTTTTCCAGCTCTGACATGCATAGGCCATGCTTAGGCCTGGGAGAGGTTGAGATATGAGGTTTGCACAGTTTATCAGACGTTGGCTTAGAGCATGCTTCCTGTGTGTCAACGAAGCAAGCCAGTCCTGTATGTGATAAAACTGAGACCCAGGAGACCTTGCCACACTGACTTCTGTTAGGCCCCAGCCTTTGTCCTGGGACCATCAGACTTTGACTTTCCTGGGACTGGGTAAGAAATGAATATAGATGATAGAAGAAACGTTTCTTTTTTTAGAAAGAACTGACTTTCTAAACTCTGGCACATGGTGTGTGCCCAAACATACATATACACACATGTGCGGACAGCAGTAACATGTGTTCACATTTCTTTCACCGTTCCTCTGACTCCTGCACTTATCAATTAGTGAAATCAGTCTATCATGTGACTCATCTTTCTCAAAGCCATTCATGCTGGATTTTATTTGGGTCTAACCAAAGGATGTCAGCTAAGTTGGCCTTGGTTTTCTCCGTATCCCTTTTAGCCTTCTGGACGGTGCATGCAGCTTCCTGCAGATTGGCTGAACTGCACTCAGTCCATCCCCAGGGCCCTACTGTTCTCTACAGGAGTGACTTGTGGTTGTCAGCAGTGGAACTATCTCCTCTTCCTAGTGTGATCACCAAACAGGAAGGATGCCCTTGCTTTTCTTACTCCACTTCTGACCCGAGTCCTATTGTCCTTCTGTGTGGTTTGGGGTAAGAACCTTCCTGAGGTCTTACATATGGCCGAGTACTAGCAGGCTCTTAGGAGAATTTGCTTTGATAATAGCACCCTGTTCTCAAAACCTCTCATTTGCATTGGGAGCTTACAGGTAGACACTGTGTGCTGGACTTGCTGTGAGCATACGTGTGACAGTAGAGTTTATGCTAATCCACTGATTCCTTTGCCCTGAGAGGTAGGACTTCAAGCTTTTAAGGTCTGCTTTAAGTGTATGTCCTGGGTAGGGTTTGATTTTACCTTTAAAAACAGACAAACAAAACCAACTCTCTATCCGGGATATAAAATATTAGCTTTGTCCACTCTGAGCATCAGAAGATTTAGAGCTTCATATACTTGTTTCCTCTCCAGGGCCTACAGTGTTTGAATTGACTCCATGATGTGCTGTAAAGGATAGTTCTGGCCACCCCCAGTATTTAGAAACACGAAGATGGGAAAGAGTGGGTATTTTCCCTCTGCGATGATGTGCCTTTCCCTGTGGCTGTGTGCATTCTCTAGGTGAGGTCAGAAGCAAGAGTCTTTCTGGATCTGAGAGTAGGTACTGGAAAGCAGCTCTGGTTGTTTTTCCCTCTGTAAACAGGACCTCGGAATTTCTGCGGCCACATGACCTGCTGTTGGGTGGGGATATCTCTCCCGTTCTCTCTGAACAAGTAGAGACACTCTATGGAGAAATTATGGTCATTAATGTCATTATCATCATCAAGAGTGCAGAAGCGGCATATGTGGAAGGGGGGAGGTTATTAGCTTACGTTACAGAGAGACCTGGGTGGAGACTGAACATTAGAAACTATGAATTTGTCCAGAGATTCCTCTCTCTCTTTACACACACATACGCACACACACACACACACACACACACACACACACACACTCACACACTCACACACTCATGCATGCTCAGGCACATGCACAGAGACAGAGAGACAAAACAGAGCTTTTGTGAGGTTCTTTACATTATACAGGATGCATGGCTGTTTGCATAAGGTCCTTGACCTTCAAATGCACATGTGAACGTCACCCACGGCATCCCCTGCGTAACTGTATACAGCCCACAAGGGAAGGGCAAAGGCCACACGTCCTATGCGTCTGGAGCTGTGGAAAACACAACATGTCTTTGGACTGAAATGACATTAGTTAAAGGCGCACCAGGTGACAATGCCAAGGCATGAAATCAGATCTCCAGTGACTGACTTCAGCAGAAAGTTCATGACCCCTGCTCTCCAAATGTTCGGTGTGATTGCTGTACTGGGCAGCCTTTGCACATTATCTCATTAATGGTTTTTAGGAGCCCATCAAAGAGCTCAGTCTCATTTTTACAGAGGGTAATCCAAGGTTTGAAGAGATTAAATAAGGTTATCTTATAGGGCACTTTCAAGGGTAGGGGCCATAAAGCCCATACCTGATCCTCGAGTGGAACATACTTTAGTGCTTGGCCCTGAGTTCCAAAATTGTCACAAGTAGAGAAGCTCGTGTCTGCAATACAAATCTAAGATGAGCCCTAAAGTTCTTGTGCCATAAGCTATCACGAAGGGTTTGAATAAGGCATCCACTTGGGGCCAGTAGCATCCCTGAGTGTGGAAGATGAAAGTTATCATGGCTATGAAGCACCAGGCACTGAGAGCACATCCTGGGAGCTCAGTTCATTTAGCTGACTCTCCCAGGTCTCTGTTCTTGTCTCTCTTCCCCTCCCCGTGCTCTTTTCTTGAACTCCTCAGGCCTGGACCTGTCTTTCTCTTTCTGACTCAACAGCTTCTCCCCCCACCTCCACCCCGCCCCTTCCCTCCCTGCCAACCTCTTTGAGCCTGACTCGAGGGCTCACTTACAGTCATAGTCAGATACTGTCCTGGATCTGAGTATGCCCGATACTGCGGCAAGCCTGAAGAGATGCAAAGGGCAGTAGCTGAAGCTCACTGAAGGGTACAGACCCCAGGAGAATCTGCCTGGGTGCTGCCTTGTTCTTAGGAGCAAACGGCTTCCACAGCACTCAGCTGAGGCCACACTGGTTGGGACCTTTTGATGTTTCTTTTTAAGAAGACTCCACAGTCTCCCTAAGTAATCCCTTCCAATGTTCCTCTTCCACCTCAAACTTCTACCTGGACCAAACCATTTCATTCGGCAAACATTGAGTATGGCTTCAGGGGGCACCGTAGATACTAAGATGCATTTGCACACCTCAGGGGTTTTGTAGTCAAGTTAGGAGCTGTAACAGACATACTCATCCCAACATCAGGTGCTCAGGGCATTGCAAAAGGCAAAATGAAGGACAGTTGAAGGAAGGTTTATGAAGGAAGAGGGTGGGTTGTTCCTCTGGGTTGGAGTGAAAGGAAGACACAGGTTCAGGTAGAACTATCAGAAGGTGAAACGAAATTTGCTGAGATTAGGGTGAGTGGGAGGAAGTCACAGGAAAGGCTGACTGCAGGCCGAGTGTAAAGACCCCGGGAGGTTGTGTGCTGCCTTTGAACCTCAAGTTATCTCTCTTTACTGAGGAGCTATGAAAGTGGCTGTGCTCACCCATTTCCCTTCTCCTTTCCTTCCTTTTGAAACTGAACTCAAAGGGTTAAAAACATTGCTCCTGGTTCTTCATATTTGTCACCTGATTTCCTGCACGCCATCCCCTCCCCCACCCAGATGCTCACTCTCCTTTTATAAAGTGGGATCTACATTATTTTCTCCTCTTACAATTACCTTCATGTGGCTACTTGATCTTTGTAATTATTATATTAATTGCTAAATCCACACCAAGATTGTCTGAGTTATTATGCCTCAACTCCTTACAAGACGCTTCAGAAAAATCAAAAGTACCAAGGGTTCAGCTCTGACTCTGAGGTTTACCTTGTGTGAGTGATCAAGGGACAAGGTATTTAATCAGCACCAGTAAATCCTCACCAGGTCGGTCACACACCCACCTCACAAGACACTGTGGAGCGTCAAGGGAACCTAATTGTGGCCACTGGAAGACACTTCACCTGCTGTGTTGAGCTTGGTAGTATAGGTAAGGGGAGGACAGTGCAAAGAGCCTTGGCAGCATGTGCTTGTAATCTTAGCACCCAGGAGGCTGAGGCAGGAGGACCACTTGATTAGAACCAGCCTTGGCTGTATAATGAAGTGTTGGGCTTAAAAAAAAGAAAAGAAAAGAAAAGGTGCTGAGAAGAAAGAACCAAGGGCCATTCCAATGCGATGACCAGTTGTCAATACAGATAAGTACCACTTAATGAAATGATAATATTTTTTGATATATTGTTACACAACCTTGTTAAAATTATTTTCCTGCATTTTTAATACCAGAAAAATAAAGACACTGCCTGTGGTAGGTAATCATAACTTCCAACTTGACTATGTTGAAAAGCATAGTGAAGGCGCTTACTGGGAGACTAGTAGAGCACTTTCCCCTCCTTCCTTTCATCCCTCTCCCCCTTATCTCTAGGAGCTCTGGGCTACCATGGACCACTCACTTGCTTAGGGAAAAGACCTGTCCAGCCTTGACAGTTCAGGACTGTTACCACCTCATGATCAAAGGAGGAAGTAGACCAACTAGGGTCAGCTGGTGGGATTTCTCTCGAACCTCCTAAGACTTTCAAGGGGACTGTGAAGGGCTTGGAACTGGTCAAGGACCTGGCACCCTGGAGAAGTGGTGTTGGTTTTAAAGAGTGTAGTTGACCCTGAGATGGCCAGGAGCTCGGGGAAGGGAATGATGGGGTTACCCCCCACTCACCCGCCCATCCCGTACTTTCTGTGGGCAGTCTCAGGCTTAGGTATCATGTGCACTCCCCTGATGTGTCCCTGCTGTGCCTCCTCCCCGCCCTCCTCCGAACCATCCTAACCTTAGGTCCTGCCTCTCCAGCAGCTCAGGACTCTCCAGATTAGAGCTCTCTGGGGACCAGGCCTTTCTTGAAAGGAAGAAAAGAAGAAAAAGGGAAGAAAACCAGAAAGAAAGAGAGAAACAGAAGAATGAAACCAGCGAAGGGGCATAGGCGCCTTGAGCTACCTCACTGCATCACAATGAATTTGGACTCTATTAAGCTCCGTTCTGCCTGTTAGTGTCTCCCGGGGCAACACAGCCCCCATATGGCAAGCATTCAGCAGATTAGGGTAGGCCCCCAGGCTGCAAGGAAGGCCAGGGGCTTGACTGGCAGTTGAACCCCCTCCCTTCCCCCGCTTCTCCTCACACTTGACACTGCCTGTGTTTATCTAAAGCAAGGAGGGTGGGGGGGAGTTGGAAGGTTTTTGTCCGGGCTCAGAGAGAAGGGGAGGAGCCTGGAGCCACGTAGGGAGAGAGGTAGGAGAGTGGGGGTGGGGCTGTAAGGAGTGGGGCTGGAGGGAAGGCTTCATAAATATTCAGAAGGAGCGCTGAATGGAGAGAGAAATAAAGCAGATGGAATTCCTGTTAAAGAATGGCACAATCACCCTGTTTTGAGCTCTCCAAAAACAAAAAGAGAAAAAGAGAAAGTAAGAGAAAAGAAAAGCGAACAGCCTCCTAGGAGGATAGGAGTTCTTATCCAATTAGCAGGGTTGTCAAACGGAATTTATGTGGAATCAGAAGAGGGAACTGAGAGGGGAGCGCGGAAGGAAAAGAGGTGGTTTTCCTTTACTCGGTCTCAAGGCTATCGAGAAAGCAGTGACTGTGTCTCTCTCTCTCTCTCTCTCTCTCTCTCTCTCTCTCTCTCTCTCTCTCTCTCTCTCTCTCTCTCTCACACACACACACACACACAGAGAGAGAGAGATAGAGAGAGAGAGAGAGAATCTCTAGCACACACAACCTCATTATAGAAACGGTCATTTTCAGGAAGGAACATAACTAACAGACAAATGACACTCTCTGGACACTCCCCATCCCTGAAGTAGAAACTATATGTTAGATGTTTACTACTCTGTCTGTCTGTCTGTCTGTCTGTCTGTCTGTCTCTCTCTCTGTCTCTCTGTCTCTCTCTCTCTCTCTCTCTCTCTCTCTCTCTCTCTCTCTCTCTCTCTCTCTCTCTCTCTCCCTCCCTCCCTCCTCTCTGGAATTTTCCCCAGGGCGGTCCCAGGTGCCTTTGCCCTTAAGGAAGGGTTCCCACCTGCCTGAGGGGAAAATCCCCCTCTGTTACAGGTTTGTTGTAATAGATTCAGAACCTGGAGCCCAGGCATACTGCTGTGCCCCAAATGTCACAGGTTATGAATTCCCTCGGTCTTTGTGATAATTTCACACTCTTCCCTTGGTCTTCACAGCATGACTCTGTCTCAGCATCCCATCTGTCGTGTTTTATTCTTAGTCTCTAAAGTGGGATGTGAGCTCCTGAGAAGGTGAGTCTGAACAATTCCACGGTGGGCCCAAAAGAAAGCAGCACTTCCCTCAGCTTGTATTCCTGTTTAAATAGGAAGGAGAAGGGCATGAGTGGGCCACTAATATTTGATCCAAAGATGCTTTCTGCCAGCTAAACAGTGTCACAAGTCCCCATAGTATCTAAGATATCCCTTGGATAGAAAGGGCTTGTGTGTGTGTGTGTGTGTGTGTGTGTGTGTGTGTGTGTGTGTCAGAGAGACCTAAACCACTCATTCATTCTCTCCTCAGCTTTCTTGTTTTCCCTTAAGTGGATTTTCAGATTATATTATTTAGTTTTAATTAAATTAACTCTCACAAAAGAGCAAGTGGCTTAAAGAGATGGCTGCAAAGAAGCCGTGTTGAAGAGAGCTAATAATCTGCGTGCATGCAAACAGAGGGGAAATGGTGGAACTGACCCTTCTATGGCCACAGGAGGAGGGGAAAGCATTGGTAATGGAATGGAATCTGATGAGAAGTCAACAAAATAATTAGTGTCCGTGCAGACTGTTTGGAAGAGGCTACAGCAGTGTTCTGACCCCCAAATCAGCCTGTGCCTTAAGGTATTATAATGATTAAAACACTGTCAGGATTAAGGAGTCATTCAAATAAGATTAGACTTTTCCCGACTTAGCTTGGTTTTAGCTCTTCCCTATATGTACTTAACTGATGAGAGAGGCATGTACCAGAGATCGTTACTCACAGTGTCATAAGGGAACAGACTGGGAAATGGTGGGAGACCACACTGTCCCAGAAAGCTCTTCCCAGTGCCTGGTTGCTTCCCATGCACACACACGCACATGCACATTGAATGCCCCTTACCCACCTGCTCAGCTTCGCCTTTTGATAAATATGTTCTCCTTTCTCTTCTGTGAACACTCCCTCCAAACACCACCACATCCAAAAAGCTTTTCCTGAAAATGTTCTCATTCATAACCTCTCATCTTAACTGACTCCACTACCAGCCAAGCTTTTAGGATAAAGGTTAACATTGGCCCATAAGACTATTTCCAGAATTTGAGTGGTTTGGAGAAAGGAAGGTTTATTTCTTCTAATATCACAGGTTGAGGTGCTTTCTTCCATCTTGTAGCTGTGTTCTCTGAAACATGTGACTTGTGCTCACCACACATACACAGATGTACTACTCCACTAACACACAGAAAGGAACTGGAAATGAAGGGAGGGAGAGAGAGAAGGATGGAAAGGAGGGCCAGAGAGATCTAGGAAGATGTTTCAGACATTAACCTAGAACTCTGCTGGCCAGTGGAGCCGTCAGTAGCCCTAGATGGTCACGTAAAGCAAACCTGAAGTCAGATGGCACAGCTTGACGGGTGGCCAGCTGTTCCCTGTTGTGGATGCTGCACTCCAGAGCACGCCTGGCATCCCTCGGTTTGCATCATAGCGGGTCTGAGGTGAGCCTTAGAAGATTATTATAGATTCGTATGTTCATGATAAGAGTGATGAAATTTACCGTATAGAAAGTTACACTGGGGCTAGAGAGATGGCTCCATCTATAATGTGCTTGTCACAGAAGCACAGAGATCTGAGTCCATATCTCCAGAACTCATGTACAAAAGTTGGGCTGGGGAAGAGGGTACCCTCCTGTAACCCTAGCAGTGAGGAAATAGTGGAACCCTGAAACTCACTGACCCATCAGCCTAGTGGATTCGAAGAGCTTCTTGCTCACAGGCAGACCCTGTTTCATAAACACAGAAGTTGGAGAGTGATTAAGTAAAGTCACCCGACGCCATCCTCTGACTTCTGCCTGCATGTATGGCCACACACTTCTATGATGTATATACATCAAATATACAGAACACACACACACATACACACACACGTTCGTGCACATACACACACACATCACTGCTACAGATGCCACTACAGGCATCTAATGCTTAAGGAACTAGATTCAGAAACGGTTCTGGAATCCCATAAGAGCGGTGCCAAATATTGACACCAGAGCTGGGTTTCGATTCAGAAACCCAATTTGTTGCCCCAAGTCTCCTGGCTTAATTAATTGGGAGAGCCAGTTGCCTGGAAACACACTAGATATTATTCTAAACCATGCTGCATTTTTCTTGAGGTTCTTCCAATTTTAAAATGTTTCCTTTTAATTAGGTCTGTGGGTAAAGCACAACGTTTTAAGTAAAAATAAACATTTTTTTTCATATATTTTTAAGTGAGTATACTTGGTGTTTTGGTAGCCTTATAGAAATTCTTTCTCCCAAATCTCTCTAAACCCTTATATTCATCCCTCTGAGAAATAAATGCTTGTGATTTCCCAATACCTCCTTCGGTGCAATCAGTGTGAAGACCCACCCAGGCTACCAGCACTTGCAGCACCCTACTTCTTGTCTCCAGCCAGAGACAACAGACTTCACTCTGCCTTCACTGAGGGCTGGGAAAGGGGATCTTACTCCAGGAGCTGGAAGCCTGTCAAAACATGCACCCGGGCAGATATACCTAATTGTCTAGCCTTTCTCAGCCAGCGGAACAAAAGGCTCTGTCAGATCTCATTCTAGCCAGAGGATGTTCCTGAGAAGTCTCTGTGGTCTGCTTAATCACCCTTTCCTGACGCTGGTGCAGGCCTGGTGCCTCTGAGCTGGTGAGGCAGGGGGCTCACTCTCTTGAGGCAGGGGGCTCACTCTCTTCCACGTGCTCCGCCAGCCTTGTTGGGAGGAGTGGAACAGCCTGCCTTTTATGATAGACTCTTGGTTGTTGGTAATTTTCTCAAAACATTAAAGATAAATAAATACCTGAGGGCCACACTTCCTTATTTGTTGTGTCAACCCCAGAAAGGTGTGTTTTGCTGTTGAATTTAGACTGCCTCAGAAATGGCTGCTGGGAGGTCAAGTATTTGGAGAGAGGATACTTGGCCTTTGGGATCTGTAGTACTCTGTGGAGGGTTCAGAATGTCTATGTCAGGAGTGAAGCTTCTCAGACAAACTTTATGTACAAATTACCCTTAAAAATGGGGAGTCACTGGTCCCCGTGGACTAGAATTCATGGTAAGCAATCATTTTCCTGTCTGTCTACTTGAGGTATTTTGATAATTTCATCTTTTTTTTTCTGAGACAATGCATAAGAAAATAAGATAGATCCAGACATACTTTTATATCATCAAGAAAAATAACATGCTTTACCGGTTGGTGTCTTCCTCCAACTTAGAAAATGCCTTGCTTATTTCACAAGGAGACAACACCACATTGCAATTGGTTTCTCTGTCTGAAGTCTTGTGTATAAATAAATATACATAACTATACGTAGATTACAAATACATATAGACATCTTATAAAATTGTAACACTGCAGGTCCTTTAACACCTAAGAATCATAAATAACTCCACCTTAGACTTCAGGTGTGTGTGTGTGTAAAATCAGAAGTCCATATGGGGGAATGGCATCCTAATCCACATTCTTAATGCCCCATCTCTTCCGTCAGATTTGAATACATTCAGATTCTATGGGGCCTGGGCATACTTAAGGATCTTAGAAAACATCTCCCTTAGAATAGATATAGATATAGATGATATAGATATAGATTAGATATAGATATAGACATAGATATAGATATAGATGCAGAGATAGATAGATAGATAGATAGATAGATAGATCGTAGATAATCTGTGATAGATAGATAAATAGACAGATAGATCGTAGATAATCTGTGATAGGTGACAGATGATGGATTTGTGATAGATTATAGATAAGTAGATAGATATATATAGACACAGATATGTATTCATATGTGTTTTAAATAAGAGTCACACGTTTAGAATTGTGACCAAGTGCAATAGGTCTTGGATGTGTCTCAAGTGCCCACAATATAAAATACACACACGAGGTTCTGGGCTCAGTTACCAGCACATCTCAAAGCAAATAGTCAAAAATAAAGTATTTAGGGACAATAGTTTCATGGTACAGAACATGCTGTCATGTGCCAGACCCTGGGGTTCAATCCTTAACACTACAAATTAAAAATAAAAAGCCAAAGTAAAATGAATCTAAGCCAGATGTGGTTGATGGATTATACCTAGATGAGCAGTTGAGGCATAGCAGCTGCTTTGAGTTCTAGACCAGTGTGTGCGACATAGTGAGCTCCAGGCCAACTTGAGCTACAGTGTGAGACCCTGTCTTAAATGATTAACACAGAACTCAGTTTCCCTAGCCAGTCAGAAAAAAAAAAAAAAAAAAAAAAAAAAAAACAAACTTCAGGGCCACACAGGTGTTGTTGTTGGCTTTTCTCCTAGTCAGAATTCTACTTTTAAAAAACGAGACCCCAGAATCTCTCTTTAGGGTCAGTCCCTTCTTGCTTCTTCTCCCCTCTTTCACTCCCTTACCACAGTACCACAGAGGTCTTTTTTCTTTGTTGCCTTAAAAAAAAAAATATCAGGATGGTGGCTGGCAGAAAGGAGGGAAAGGGAGAAGGGAGGGAGGAAGGAAAGGAGGGAGGAAGGGTGGCTGAGCTGTTTCCATTTTGAACTGTGTAAATTAGCAAAGGTGCAGGAGTAATGGGAATTGTTTGGCCTGTGCTCTTAAAGCAGTAGGGTGCTTGGGCTGAGTTTCCTCAGTAAAACCTTTGTCCACTTTACAACCCAAGCACCTCTGTGTGCACTAGAATCAGCTCCTGGCCTGCCTTGTCTGCCTGCCACACTTTGCAACTTCCTGCTCCGACCTGTTCTTATTCCCTCTCTTTCTAGCCTCTTCCCATCTGTTTTTCCTTGGCTGGGAAGAAAGTTGGTGCCAGTCTCCTTAAGGGAAGGAGAAATTGGAGCATGTCATGAATGAGTTAGTTCCCTTAAAAAAGAAACCCTGTAACTAGACCTCATGCGGGGCACTATTTTAATACATCATCTCATTGGGGAAAAGTTGATTAGGAATTTAAAAAATGGAGCTCAGCGGCTAAGAGCACTGACTAGAGGTCCTGAGTTCAATTCCCGGCAACCACATGATGGCTCACAACGATCTGTAATGGGAATCCAATGCCCTTTTCTGGTGTGTCTGAAGACAGAGACAGTGTACTCATATACATAAATTTAAAAAATATCTGTATAAAAAGCAATGATCTGGAAAGTTGAAAGGATACAGAAAGTTAAACTTTTTGATAAGGTGTTTCCTCTAGGAGTCATTGTCTGGTCTTGATCTTATTTCAAATCCAAAAATAACATAAAATAAATGGGTCTAGAGTCTTGGTAGGAAAGGTAGCCTCAGTAGCAGAAAGCGCAGGGTTCTGGAGGCGGCCATGCACACGGCTTTCATCCCAGGCGTACAGGTTCACAACCATGCACTGTTAAGTTTCTGGTTCTCAGTTTCTTCAGCTGTGGAGAGCAGAGCCGCCCACCTCATGGGGCTGGACATCAGATGAGAGCACTCATCTTGTGTGCGGTGTAACTGTCTCTGGAGCAGGAGCAGCCCTCTCGCCCCCTGCTGTCTCCAGGAGCACTTACCCTATGCGTGAACTTGCTTCACCTCATGAGTCACAGCCCTTGGGTTTATTGAATTATTAAAATAGGAGCAGAAGTTTCCATAGTGTGTCAAAACTCTCAACTCAGCCTTTTAAACAAAGATACCTTGTATAAGAATGTTAAAAACAAACCATGCTTAAGGCCTAAGCTTATATGACTTTTGAGTTTAACATTATTCCTCTCACAGCTGTAAACCTTAACATTTTGAGAATCTTAAGAATAAGATCATGAACCCCGATGGCTCTGTGGATGAAATGGAGTTTAGACCCCATTGATCACATAATAAAGGCACATGGGTGTCTTAGCCTGCCTATAATCCCAGTGATCAGGACATAGAGATGGGATCCCCAGGGCAAACTAGGTTCAGTGGATTTACCAAATTGGTGAACTCTGGATTCAGTGGGAGATTTGCCGTAGCAAACACACACACACACACACACACACACACACACACACACACACACACACACACAAAGAGAGAGAGAGAGAGAGACAGAGAGACAGAGAGACAGAGAGACAGAGACAGAGACAGAGAGAGAGAGAGACAGAGATGAACCCACGTATCCACATGCATGTGAGTACATGCGCACCCGCGGGAAACTCAAGGACAAAATATAGATATCTTAAGCTCCTGTGACTGGCTGTCAATAGGGTTCCCTCCATCTTTGTGGCCCATAGTTTTATCGGCCTCGGGAACTACGCTATGATCTCATCACTGAAAGACTAAATAGTTTCTTAGAAACTCTAGCTGGGTGTGATGATACAGCACCTGAGAGGCAGAAGCATGTGGATCTGTGAGTTGTACCCTGGCCCTATCTACACAGTAAGTCCCAGGACATTCGGCTACTAAATACAGAAACCTTGTCTTAGAACAAAACAAAATAAAGCACTGGGGGGGGGGGGGGAGTCGGTGGAAGGAAGGAAGGAAGAAAGGAAGTCTTTGAACAGTGTAACATCAGAAGCCACCAAAATTGTATATATGGCTGTTGGTAATATGTTTGAACACCCTTCTCTCTTGAGAGATCCACACTCATGTGTTAAGTGAGTCATGTTCTTTCTACAAATAGCAATCCTCTAATTTTACTGTTTAATATTACTGTCTAATATTATATTATTATTAATGCTAATATTACTGGTATTATTCTAATATTACTGTTCTAGCAAGCAGTGACTTTTCAAAAAGATATACTTACTCATTTTATGTATCTTCAGACACACCAGAAGAGGGCATCAGGTCCCATTACAGATGGTTGTGAGCCACCATGTGGTTGCTGAGAATTGAACTCAGGACCTCTGGAAGAGCAGTCAGTCAGTGCTCTTAACCGCTGAGCCATCTCTCCAGCCAAAGTAGTAATATTCTAATGCTCATGCTTACATAAGTGTGAAACCCTTTCTTATAAACCATAGGGAATGGTGCTGGGAGGGGGTGTCTAGTCAGTAAAGTATGCCACCACACAAGCATGAAGACCTGAGTTTGGATTTCTAGAAGCCACACAGGAATTTGGCACAGCAGTGTATGTCTTCTACCACCCAGTGCTGGGAAGGCAGAAACAGGAGGATCCTTGGGGCTTTACCCTGTTGGTGAGCTCTAGGGATGGATGGATAGATGGATGGATGGATGGATGGATGAATGGATGGATGGATGGATGGGTGGGTGGGTGGGTAGATGGATGGATGGATAGTGTCTCTCTGTATAGTCTGGCTGTCCTGGAAATCCCTTTGTAGATTCACCTGCTTCTGCTTTCCAAGTGCTGGGATTAAAGTTGTGTGCCACTACCATTCCCGCCTGGCTGAGATTTAGGTTATATAAGAGACCTTGTCTGAAAGAAAATATAGTAGAGAGAACTTGAGGGCATTTGATGTTGACTTCTAGCCTCTACATGCAAGTACCCCCCAGAGTGGCTTCACAAGTAATAAGTAAATAAATGTTCCAGCTCCACTTCACATAACAACATTGCCACATGCGTGTCCAATCACTGTCTGCCCATTGGAGCATTGCCTGTTTGTTCTTGGAATTCATTTTGATGCCTTTGTTTGATAAAGGCGTTGATCCACCTTCCTTATTTGGTAATGCTACGGATACATCAGCCAAAGGCATAGAATGTTGCCTTGGTTTGGGCAGTGTCAGAAGAGTGTGTTGGGATATGTAGATGACTTTGTGACTTTGAAGAGTCTCCTAAAGAACCATAGGTATAGGCATATCTGTGGAAGGGGAGAGGTGCAGCCTTTAGTTAGGTCTTAAAGGGTGGCTGACAGTGTATTAGGCAGCTGGAAAGGCAGTGCAGACGGAATTGTAAGGGAACTGTTGTCCTGGACAAAGATGCAGTCCCCTGAGTCATGGAGGTGGCAGCCCCAGAATTCTAGCACCAGCAGCAGAGAGGTGGAATCTGGAAGGCAGGTCTGAAACACAGCTCTACACGGTCCTGGCTGACGTGGCACCTTTGTGTTTGTGCTTGGGCCAATGGATGCTTTTGATAAGCTTAGGAAGGCAGGTCTATTTTGAGAATAAAAATTCGTAAGGAGGTTCAGGGAGTCTGGGAGAATTCAGGCATTCAGGAATCATTGTGGTGCTAGGATTCATTAATGAGTGTCGTCCCCCAAAGAGGAACTCAGTTTACACCTAACAGCATTGTGCAACTGTGTTCTACACTCCAACATGAAATGCCGCATAACCATGGATACGTAACTTCTGACAGTGAATGAGAAGTCTTGTCTGTCCTGTATTTGCACTCTCCAACATAGCTACTCACTGACCCTATGTGGCCTTTGCGTAGTTCTAGGACCTTCATACCTCAGGCTCCCTGTCTTCTCTGTCCGTCCCTAGACAAGACTCTAGCATTGTTTCCAGGATGACGTTTCCTCCTGATACAGGAGGACACCTGATAAGGCGTATCCTTCAGATGAGGATACATCCTAAAGAGCCTTGTTGGTCTTCCGGTAGCCACTTTGAATGCTTCCTCCAAGTGTGATAGAGTGAGGCTGAGGGATGGGTCCAGCCAGCACCAGATATTCTCACATGGTCATTCTCCCAATTTCTCTCACAACAGGAATTGCAGGGGACGGCAGTATCTCCACGAGTGTGGCACGTGGCTTATGGGACTTTGGCTTGGATCCCTCTGTGACACACCATACTTCGTGGGAAGATGATAAAGTGCCAAGGAGAACGGCTTATGCTTACACTGCTTTGGCTTCTCTTGGCCACAGCAGGCTGCCTTGCTGATTTGAGTGAGTGTTTTCCTTTCGTTCTCAGCCTGCTCCACCACCCCGCAGAGGAGCACTTTGTCCTGATGTCAGATAAAAGCCTGAAGCAGCTTTGAGTACTTAGGAGTATGACATCACTACCTGCCTTCAGTCTGTACCACACTCAAGTGTCCAGAAGTGATCAGGACAATACCGTGTTGGTTATGGTTTTGCATTTTAGTAATGTCCAATGTATACTAGTAAAAGAGGAGGGGTATTAAAAATACCTGTTGTACAAGCAAAGGGTGGCCATTTGCATACCTTGTGAGCATTAGAAGAATGTTTGAGTCAGGCATTACTAGCCTCAGTTTACAGAAAAGACACAATCGCACAGTTAGGAGGCAGTAGCACGGAACTCAGTTCGGGTCTGTGCAACTCCAGAGCCTGAGCTCTGGCCTTTATACTGCATCATACGTAGCATGGGGACTTTCTGGAAACAGGAGGGTTGGGGGATGGGCATGGGTAGCTAGGGTACTGGGGGAGGAGCAGCTTGCCTGGGTGCTGAATTCTAGATGGCCACCCGGGTGCCATCTTGAGCTTCTCAAAAAGTGGTAGCGGTTTTTTGGGGGTCTCAGCTCATTGCCGCATCGATGTTTTCTTTTTCCAGATGAGGTTCCTCAGGTCACTGTCCAGCCTGTGTCTACCGTCCAGAAGCTGGGAGGAACCGTGATCCTGGGCTGTGTGGTGGAGCCACCATGGGTGAATGTGACTTGGCGCTTCAACGGGGAAGAGCTAAATGGCTCGGATGATGCTCTCGGTGTCCTCATCACCCGTGGGACCCTTGTCATTGCTGCCCTCAACAACCACACTGTGGGGCGGTACCAGTGTGTGGCGCGGATGCCCGCGGGAGCAGTGGCCAGTGTGCCAGCCACGGTGACACTAGCCAGTGAGTGTGTTTCTTTTCCACCCCACGCGGTATGGTCTCACCTTCTTCCACTCTCTTTTCTCCTATCTCTACCCCATGCTGTTAGTCATAGCATTAAAGGGACCAAACCTGCTGACATTTTTCAGGGTAACATGGTGGCTCCTCAACACTTTTAGGGGCTGTGGTGTCTTGGAGAAGTTCTCCTCTGAGTAAGGTGATATATGGAACATCTACAGGGAGTGAACTGTTCTGGGGGCCCAGAATTGGCACCACCCCTCCACCTGGTCAGTTGGTTTAGTAAAATATGACATCTGGATCCTGGGCATCCCTTACCTCTTCCTTCCTCATCAGAGTGGTTTCAGTCAGGGTTTTAAAAGCAGGGCTAAGGAATATGCTAAGGCCAAGTTTGGAGTGCCAGGAATATAAGTTATTTAAGTTTATATTTTTTATTATAATGTCGCATGCAGGTGAAGGCCGAAGGGTTACTTACAGGAGTGAGTTCTCTTCTTCTGTCTTGTGGACCCCAGGAGGTTGAACACAAACCATCAGGCTCAGTGCTAGATGAGTTTATCCACTGAGCCACCTCACCAGACACTAAATATAAATTTCTGAACAAATGCCAAGTTCTAACAAACGGATAAGGAGAAGAGAAATAAGGAAGAGAGGATGCTCACTCAAAACCCACACTCTGCCCCTTTTTCTCTCTTCCTCTCTTTTGATTGACATCATTGTAAGCATTCTGCTTGTGATGTTGAACCAATGTTTTCTCATCTCTATTTCCTGTGGTTATTACATTAAAAGCACATACGTCCCCAGGTTAATATATGGAAGCCAAGAGCTAAAAGGTCTCCAGCCTTCCTCCCACCCACTCTACATACACGAAGAGGTAATTCTGGTTGACTCAGTTTCCTTGTACTTCTTGCCACACAGTCTTAAGTGGGACATAATTTGTGTAAACAACTTAAGCATGTATTATGAGGATCCAATAAAAAAAAGTGGGGTCAAGTGTCTTGATGGTGGCAGCTGGATGAGAAGCCTCACCTGGGACAGGAAATACTAACTGTCACTCTACATACCCCACTCAAGTTGTTATGTTAGGCCATATGGTATGGGACAGTATGACACACTGCATTTAAATGCGATTTACACTTGATGTACAATGTCCTATGCATCGGGTGTTTACTATCTGATTCCTAGTCCTTCATTCATGAGTCCTTCATGAGCATCACTGTTCACATGCAGCCTTGGTACTCATTCTTAGCTTACAGCCAGGAAACAAAGAACTGCTTCCATCTTGGCCTTTTCCACATGAAGTGTGGGATGCAGAGGAACTTGTCAAGACTTTACGAATTTGGATATAAGCTTTGAGATTCCTAGGGCTCATTTTCTCATACCTTAATAGTGTTCACTTATCCTTGATAAGCTTGCTTTGGGCTTCCTTGTCTCGATCAACATTGGGCTTATGGGTGATGTGGTTCTAGGAAATGAGCTCCTCCACACCCAATAGATCCAAGGGTGAAAATGTGTGCAATCTATTGAAGTCAGCTGAGATCACTGAGGTACGTGAGTTGGGAGCCCCAGAAAGAAGAATTGGGGAACAGAAAAGCATGGGCAAAAGGCCCCATCCTGCCTCTGGTTCCAAATCCCCAAGAGAACAACAATGTGGGAGAGTGAAACAGGTTTGCTGTGGTGCCCCCGGCTTCTTAGGAAATATCAAGTTCTAACCCCTGCTACAGGGCACAGATAACTCCCCGAAGGCCAGCTTGACCTTGAGATCTGTTCCTCCCCAGCCCACATGGAGCTGCTCTCTTTCTTGGCAGAAAGAGTGCCTTGACTCTGAGCATCAGGTCCCTAGGAACAGGCGACGTGCTGGATAAAGTCTAACTATGCACTTTCCTCTGGCTGTGCTTGGAGGGGGAGTAGGAGATGTTGTAGGGTTCAGAGGAAGACGGTAGAGGTAGGTAGGAGTCATTGAATCATGTCAAGAGTGGCCAAGATCAGAACCACACTTCTTGGCATACCCTACTTCCTGTTACCAATTTTAAAATTATAATTGCACTATAAGAAGTTTGGAATATGTAGAAAGCAATATGACCCCTAAGTCTGCCATCTTCACACAACCTTGGTTGTCATTTTGGCATATACTCTTCCAGTTCTTATCCAGACCCATATCATTTATGTTGTTGAATGTAGAGAGACTCTCTTATGACCACTGCCTGTCAATAAAAAAGCCTATGGCCAATGAGTAGAAGCAGGAAATAGGAGGTGGGGCACTGGCAGAATAAGAGAGGATTCTGGAAAGTAGCAAGAGAATGAAAGAAGCCTCAGGGATTTTGGAGATGCCAGACTGAGGAGACAGACAGAAACCAGCAGGTACATGCTGAGGAGATGCAAAGGAAGAAACTGGCCAGAACTGAAGGAGAGGTAACTAACCAAACTGTAGACAGAGAATGATTTAAATGAATTAAATAACTTATAAGTCAGTTAGGGAATGAGCCAAAGCTTACGGCCTAGAGTGGCTGGGAGGAAAACGGATTTAAAAAAATCTATTAACAGTTGTTCTAACATGAGTGAACAATACAGTTTCTACTCTTATTTTTTCCTGTTTGGCCCTGTATGACACACATTTTCCTTTGGCTTTGTGGTAGACAGTTCACCTCTCTGCTTCAATGACTATAACATGCCTAACAGTAAAGCACAAATCGTCTGGATCCTAAGTGAGCTTCTGCATGTGTGTTTAACATATAATATCACGTACCAGTCCGTCTCAGGCACCCCACTGTGTCCTTGGCTAGCGTACTCATCCTCCCCCTACTGTAGCATTCCACCACAACTGAAGTATTATTTCCTGTCACTGGGCAATTCATTCTTTCCCACTTGTTCATTATTCCAAATAAGAAGTACCTTTCAACATTTGTGCCTTAAAGAAGCCTCCAGAAGAGAGATTCTATCTGCAAATGATCAGCGTGTGTCTGCAGACTCTGAAGACACTCTCTAATTGTCTATCCAGGCTAATGAGGAGCCAGCCTGAACCTTCTTGTGTTTGGAGAAAGGGGAGTTGGAGAAGAGGTGGTGTAGTTTGGACCTGTTTGATCCAAAATATATCTGTGTGAGAGGAGATTCAATTATTTTATTTGAAAAAAAAAATCCTGGCTCCTGCTTTCTCTGGTGCTTGAAGGGATGTGTGGTTGGCAGAGAGGGCGTGGGCTGAAGTGGGGCTGTTCTCACTTGAAAGCCAAGAACTTGTCACTCAGATGGGTGAATCCCAAGTGAAATGTTTGTATCTGACTAGGAAGGAGGAGAACTTGGGGAAATGGGATGATCAGGTAGGGTGAGTGTCCTTCTGAGGAGGGAGTGGGGGAGGGGTGGAGCAGCCTCCCAGAATTGAAGGAGGGAGCCTTGGTCTGCTAGGAAGGCTGGTGAGTACCAGAAAACAGGGTGCTATTTTTGGGTTAATGCCATTGGAAGGTCTGGCCCAGACTCAGCAGTTAGGTTAAGTTTCTTAGAACACATTCCTGAACAGAATGGATCTGTGTTTTATTGATTGGCTGGTGTACAAGAAAACTGGTCTCTCTAGATCAGATTGCCAATGGCACCCTCTACGTTTAGAGGCAGGCAGGGCAGGAGAGTGTGTTTAAAGGCCTCCTTGGGGCCCTCCTTTACATTGCACAAAGCAATGTTGTGTGGCCTATCTGGCAACATGCCTCATCTTGGATTCCATCTAGAGACCACTGAGAGCTTTACAGGGGAGAGTCAAAGATCTGGATGGAGGATTCAGGATAGGGAGGCCCCTCGAAAACGCTCCTGGCCCAGGCCTCTGGTTCTCCTGTGCTGATGCCGGGAGATAGACTTCATCCTGACCAGGTAGCATCAGCTTCTAGATTTTGGTAAAAATAGAGCTAGAAGTCTAGAACTCCTTGAAGAGATTCCCCCATGTCTTTCCTACCTGCTCTGCCTTGCAGGTAGGAACCATTTGATTCTGTGGAAAATTTTCTCTTTTGTTTGACTCAACAGTTCTCAGCTTGTGGGTCACAACCCTTTCATAAGGGCCACATTTAGGCCACCAGAAAACACAGATGTTTTTATTATGATATATAACAGTAGCAAAATTACAGTTATGAAGTAGCAACAAAAATTATTTTTTAAAGTTGGAGGTCACCACAACATGAAGAACTGTATTAAAGGGTTGAAGTATTAGGAGGGTTGAGAACCACTGGTTTAACCTAACCTTGCTTTTTGGTAATGTTTTTCCCACCACTAAAGCCTTACTTCAGGGTTCCTGGTCAGCCTGACACTTGATATTTAAATGCCTTTGACTCTGAGCTTGCTCCTCCCTCCCTCCCTCCCTTTCTTTTCCTTTCCATAAATGTTTTACTACAAGACTACAACTCTATGTGGCTCACCCAGTATTTCCCACTCTGCTCCAGAGTCCAGAGCAGATAGCTGGGTGCCTCCAGACTTCATACTGGCCCCCAATTTCACCTGTGAGCCTCAGCACCGTGCTTTGGGTCGTCAATAATGGCTCTGAAAGGAAGGTCCAAGGACCCAGTAGTTGTTCAGTCCATGAGGCTGAGATGTCTCCGTTGGTCTTTATGTATGAGCCCAAATCCTCAGGAAGTGGGCTCTAATGCCTGTGAGGAAGAATGAAAGCAAGCAGGCAAAGAAAGACACAGCAAGCATCCTTCTGTGCTATGTAGCCTGCCAGCAGATGTGGTCCAGATTAAAGGTGGATCTTCCCACTTCAAAGATCTGGATTAGAAGTGAGTCTTCTCACTTCAAATGATTTAATTAAGACCAAAAAAAAAAAAAAAAAAAAAAAGAAAAAAGAAAAAAAAAAAGAAGGAAAAAAAAAAATCTCTTACAGGTGTACCCAGCCGTTTGGGTTTTAGTTAATCCCAGATGTTGTCAAGTTGACAACCAAGAATTTCCATCACACCCTCCCAGAGGATAAAGGTACCAGCTTCCTGCAGCCTTCTTAGTTTGGTGCCTCTATGTTGTCTGGAAGTGCTTTGGACACATTCAACAATTTCATTAAAGCCTTCGTGTTATGAAGTTTGATTTGTTGATATTTTATTTGCATATTATGTCTTAACTTTTACTTTAAATTCAGTCTAATACTTATATTTTCTAGCCTTTTTAATCACCCCCACCCTTCTTTTAGAACAGAGAGGTAGAGAGACTAAAAGAAAAAGTATGCAGGCAAACCAAGAATCCAGTCATCACTGCCATGCTCTTCCTGAGACATTTTCTATTGCCTTGATTCATTATCTGGTCCCCTTTAATTTTGCTTCTTCCTCAGACACCCACTGCCTAACAGATGTATTCTATCCTTAGAGACATCATTTGTTAAGCAAAATGAAAACCAGTGAGCCAATCTTGGGAGGCTTGAAAGTATAACTTCCCAGGTGCTGGATTCCCTGTCTAGACATTTTGAAGTCTGGTGCCTTAATGCAGATGTGTTTAGAATTTAGTACATCACAGAAAGATCTAGTCTCAGTTATTGAGAACCTCTCTGTCTAATGGAGAAAATGACCTTCCATTTGGCCCTCTAAGTTGTCCAACAGAGATGTGCACAGGTTTTAATGGGAGCTGAATGATTTATTTTTTATAGCAATTATTTATTTCAATTTGGGAGGGGGGATTACTGGGAAAGACTCAGGAATTGAATCTTAAAGAATGTGTGATGTGTGTGGCTCTGCTTTTGTCTCTAATGTCCTAAAACTTCACATGCCATGCCCAAGCCTTTAACAACTGAATTCAGCCGTCCACATGGTGGACAGACCTAGCAACCCTGCCTGGAAGGACCAAGAGTTTTCAATAGTGAACACTACCAAGTTTTTAATTTTTTTACTTATTGGTGTTTGGCTTGCATATGCATCTGTATACCATGTGCATGCCTGATGCCCAAAGAAACTAGAAGAAGGCACAGCATCTCCTGGAACTAGAGTTACAGATGGTTGCATGGATGCTCAGAACCAAACCTGGGCCCCCTGGAAGAGCAGGTACTGCTCTTAACCACCAGGCTAGCTCTCTAGCCTCCTCCCCCATCCCACCCCCACCAATGTTAGTCATTCAGCTTCTGCTACTCTGTGCTATTCTCAACTCTGTCTTGTCTTTTTACCTTTGAGGAATGCACATGCTGTGGTTCAGAAGGGAGTTCTAAAGTTAGGTGTTCCCCCCCTATAGTAGCATCCCCAACCCCAAACACACACCAGTCTGGCACAGTCTGGGTGTGACTACCAGAGAAAACAAGTAGCCAGTTGCTCCAAATTGAAAAAAAAAATAAATGTGGAGCCACTGGGCTGAATTGTGAACCCCTGTATGAGCCCTTGTTTGGGAGATGAAAGGATGTCAGAGGAAAGAAGAGATGAGGAGAAAAGTAAACACAGGTGGGTTTCTGAGCTGCCCCAAGAAGAGAAGGCAGTCTACAGCTGAAACCATGGCTGGGACAACCCCATGGCAGCCAAGACTTGGAAACGGAGGACAGGACAGGCTTAGTTTGAAATTTACTGCTTTTAGTGGTAAATGATATGTTTGACTTGGCCAGGTGAGCAAAAATATCATCCAGAGATCTTCAGACCCAGAAGGCCCTAAGCAGCTGAATATGTTAATTAAAAAATAATAAAAATGCCTGCAGCTCTAGGCAAGAGTCATAACCAATTTCTTCCTTTTTAGGGTAAATAAGGCATGAAATTGTCTTATAAGAATTCTCCCTGATATTGTGGTAGAATATGGTAGTGTTGCTGGCATTAGCAACACTGATCTTAGGTGGCCTGGTAGAAACACCTCCACAGACCTGTGCTACAAACTCTGCTCAGAGCATCTTACTTAGGAGCAGATATTTGCTGAGGCAGCCAGGGCCCAGTTTCATAGTAGGCACTGTCTACCAAACTGACCTCAGGTCTATGGTACTTTTACCAAGAGTACAGTTGAAGACTCTTGGCACCCTTCCCCCAACACTCACACACTTACATAAAATCCACTGTCTAAGCTAAGAGAAAAAGAAAGGGCCATCAGAGCCCATTGCGCCGAGGATGGGCGGAGCATTGATGCATCTGTCTCCAAACCACTGGACCACTGGGTGGAAGGATGCAACATGACTCCTATAGGACGAAAAGGGACAATTGTGTGAGTTGATAAGTTCCTTCATGCTCCATCTTGGTCTGTGTGCGAAAGTTTGGTGATTTCTGCTTGTACCTTACTTTTAGACTTCCGATTTAGAGGTGGACTAGACTTGGAATGTGGTGAGCAGTTTGAGAACTAGAGAGCATATCTGAGTCAAAGTGTTTTGACAAAGATGTAAGCAAAAAAACCCCAAATGAGTGAGCCATAGAAGTGACAAACAAACCAAGCAACAAAAAAAAAAAAAAAAAAAAAAAAAAAAAAAAAAAATCCAGTTTTTTTTTTGTTTTGTTTTTTTTAAGAGAAAACAGTGCTGAGCCTGGTAGTGGTGGTGTATGCATTCAATTCTGTAGAGGCAGAGTCAGGCAGATCTCTGAGTTCAAGGCTAACCTCCTGGTCTACAGATAAAGTTTCAGGATAGCCAGGGGCTACTCAGGGAAACCTGTCTCAAAAGGAAGGGAGGGAGGGAGGGAGGGAGGGAGGGAGGAAAGGAGGGAGGGAAGGAGGGAGGAAGGGAGAGAGGAAAGGAAAGAGAGAGAGGGAGGGAGGGAGGGAGGGAAGAAAAGAGAGGGAGGGAGGGAGGGAGGGAAGAAAAGAGAGAGGGGGAGGGAGGAAAGAAAAAAGAGAGAGAGGGAGGAAGGGAGGAAAGGAAAGAGAGGGAGAGAGGGAGGGAGGAAGGAAGAAGAAAGAGAAAGAAAGAAAGGAAGGAAGGAAGGAAGGAAGGAAGGAAGGAAGGAAGGAAGGAAGGAAGATGGTGCTTTATTTCCGGTGACTGATTCTGCTTAAAAACACACAGTGACTTCAGGGACCACAGGGTACAGCTGGAGCCCCAGTGTGCTCCTTGAAACAGCCTCACCCAGCATAGCCCTGCCTCTGTCTTATGGTCTCCCTTCTATTCCCACCCCACCCCTTCAGATGGCTGGTTCTGTGTTCAAGACGCCCTAGGGATCTTTTATCTCCTCTCCCACCTTCTTAAGTCAGGAGTAGGGTCTCCCCTCCCCAATTTCCTTAGCATCCCAAGTTCACTGCTGAGCCCTCTGATGGCCCAGTCTTTGCCTAGAGGGAAGCAACTCTCAAGATTCATACCTGTGTCACAGTAAGCCATCAGTGAAGGTTTAAGAGAAATTCTTTGATCCATTGAAGATTGAAAAGAACTGCAGTCAGTGAACAAAGATGGCAAGATCTCTTTGACAAATGTGATATATTAAGAACAGAGACAAGTGACGCATATGTATGAAAATACCCATGATGAGACCCATTACTCTGTGTGCTAACTTCAAAAACATGTGAAAGGACAGCCTGGTCCACACAATGAGTCCCAGGACAGTCAGGACTCTGTAGAAAGTCTCTACCTACTCCACCCAAAAGGAGAGGAAGAAAAAAGAGAGAAGGGGAGGAGGGAGGAAGCAAAGAAAAAGAAACCAAGATTTGCTTTTAAAAAAAATGAATTGTAAGAAATAAAATATTGAGGGGGTGGAGCAGAGGATTCAAGCTATAGGAATTTCTCTGCTGACCTGGGCTTCAATTCTAGTATGATGGTGATAGAAAGGTGGATTGTGAAGCAATCCGTGGATGCATCAAAATGTCAAGAAAGACTAGGATTTTTAAAAAAGATTTATTTATTAACTTTACGTGTATGAACACATTGTACCTGTCTTCAGACACACCAAAAGAGGCCAACCTATCCCATTACAGATGGTTGTGAGCCATCATGTGGCTGCTGGGAATTGAACTCAAGACCTCTGGAAGAGCAGACAGCGCTCTTAACTGCTGAGCCATCTCTCCAGACCAAGACTAGGATTTTAAACTCTTATTTATATGCATAAATGTTTTACCTGTACACCATACACATGCATTACCCAAAGAGACCAGAGGAGGGAATTAGCCTGAAATGAAAATTACAGATGGCTATTGGCTACCATGTGGGTGCTGGCAATGGGTCCATTGGAAGAGGAGCTGGTACATAGAACCGCCTCACCATTGCTCTCTAGCATAAAGTACTCTCTTTTTTAAAAGTTTATGTTATTGGTGTGTGTGCACACACACACTTGTAAATATGTGAGTGCAGGTGCCCACAGAAGCTTTGGATATCTGGAGCCAGAGTTACAGATGGCTATGAGCCACCTTGGTTCTTCTACAAGAGCAGTAGCCATTCTTAACCAAGCCAGACAGTCTAGCCCCAGATTTAAAAGAAAGAAAGAAAGAAAGAAAGAAAGAAAGAAAGAAAGAAAGAAAGAAAGAAAGAAAGAAAGAAAGAAAGAAAGGAGAGTTTCATATGATTCTTGATTCTGGTCACCTGACTGTCCCAACCCCTCTCAGATCCCTTCTGCACCCCATCTATCTATCCATCCACTTTCAGAATTTCAATTGTTTCAACCCCTTTCCCTCCCCTCCCCTTTCTCCTCTCAAATCTTTTTTGTGTAGTGCACATACTGTTGGGAGTGGATTCTACCCTGAAGTGTTGCCAACCTTCTAAGGGTCACACAATTAAAGAAGACCATCTCTCCCATCTCCCAGCAGCTATTAGATCTTGATATCTCCTCAGCTGGTGGTACAACACAACATTTTTAACTCTTGATTCTTCCTGGCCAAATGAATATTCTTAACATACATACCCATGATTTAAAAATTAGTCTTGGCATGGTGGCATTAATCTCAGGACTCAGGCAGAGGCAGGTGGATCTCTGTGAGTTCATGGTCAGTTTGGTCTACATATTTCATTTCATCTAGCCATGCTGCACAGTGAAATTCTGTCTCAAAATTTTAAAAGAAAAAAAAGGAAAGAAAAATAAATCAGTAAGAATGCGAGCAAGGCTTAATATTATTCCTTTAAAGCTACTGTCTAGTTCATTTAGAAGATTTGAGCACGTGACACCTCCATGTTTTCTCGTAGTCCAAGTATTACTTAGCAGGAGCACACTGCCTAGTTAGGGTTTGGCTGCTGTGAACAGATGCCATGACCAAGGCAAGTCTTATAAAGTACAACATTTAATTGGAGCTGGCTTACAGGCTCAGAGGTTTAGTCCATTATCATCAAGGTAGGAATATGGCAGCATCCAGGCAGGCATGGTGCAGGCAGAGCTGAGAGTTCTACACCTTCATCTGAAGGCTGCTAGTGAAAGACTGACTTCCAGGCAGCTAGGAAGCTCATACCCACAGTGACATACCTACTCCAGCAAGGCCACACCTCTTAATAGTACCGCTCTCTGGGCCCAGCATATTCAAACCATGATAACACACTCTCAGTTAACCAAGTGAACTGGCTCTTTGGGAAAGCAACAACAAGAACTAGTACAATACACTTTAATACGAGTGCAGACCTACACGTGGAGCTATTTTCCCTCTGAGGTGTTTTTACATGTGAAGTGGGAAATTTAATTTTTTTTCAGTTTTGTCCCTATGGTGTTGTTTCCTACAGCTTTCTTTTTTGTCCCTGTTTATAGTCGAAACTTCCTGTCTTTTCTGGGCTTCCCCATGAAGTGGAAAGGATAACTCTCTTACACATTTGTGCTAATTTTGGCTAATCTTAATTTCACAATGGGGTGTGTGTGTGTGTGTGGGGGGGGGTGTTTGACCTAAATAGAAAGATAAAGAAGGCATTTGTAAAATTGATAATACAGAAGGGCTTTCGGAAGAAAACTGATGGGTGTCAGAAGTGTAAAAGATATTAAACCAAACGGAGGGCTGGCAAGATGGCTCAGTGGGGAGCGTCGTTTGCATGCAGGCCTGACACTCGAATTCAACCACAGACCTTACGAGCTGGTGGAAGACGGCTTCTGAGAGTTGTCATTGTGGTTCATAGATGTGCAGGTGCGCAAAGACACAATAAATAAATAGAGGAGATGGAGGCTCACTGAAGTCAAGAGAAAGTCACTGTTGGTGAGAGCAGCAGCCCCCTCCCATGTGTGGGTAGGAAGGAGGGTCACATGAACCCCTCTGTCCCCAGGATAGTGGTCCTGTCTCTCCAACCTGGAATTCTGTTTACAAGATCTCTGTTTCCTTCGGAGCTGCTTGGCTCCTGTTTTCTCCTCTCTCTCCCTGTGCTGGCCACCAGCCCTGTCAAAGATCGCGCTGGGATCCAGCTTGCCTCTGAGGAGTCCAGACCACCAGGATTTGCATGAATTTTCCCATTGCTGAGTTTGTATTTATATTTATATTTGGATGATCAGAGAAGTATGTGTGATGTGGGTTGTTGGCAAGTAAATCTTTTTCTCCTCTCTCTTTCTTCAATGTATTTTTTCCAAACTCTCATCGGGTCCAAAAGAAACTGAGGCGCCGCAGCCAGATAAATGCGCATGACGGCAGACATCTCTCCGTGCATCTGGCTGCCAGACTCGGTGGAGACATGGTTCCATCTTTGACTCGTCTTTGAGGACTAATCGCATTTCATGTTCTCTTATGTCTTTTAAAAATATTTTTTAATTGGTTCAAGCCAAAAAAAAAATTCCTCAAAAAAAAAAAAAAAAAAAAAAAACCTCAAGCCTTAAGCCAGTTTGTTGCAAATCATTTAATAACATTGCAAAATAGATTCTTTTTTTCCCCTTTCCTTCCTCTCACACTGCCTCTTTATGCCTTCTCAGCCACACTTCTCTCTCTCTCTCTCTCTCTCTCTCTCTCTCTCTCTCTTGTCTTAACTATGGTTTTCCTTTTTCTGCCTTTACTTCCTGTCCTCCGGCCTCTTTCCTCTCTCCTCCACTTTTCAAATGTGGGAAACCACACCTCAACTGAGGGGAAAAACAGCAACAACAACAACAACAACAAAGATTTGACAGCTAACCTGTTTGGCAGCGGCAACCCTTCCCCCACTCCCATGGAAACTGGTTTTTCTTTGAATAAAAGGCACCATGGCATGCCTCGCTCTCATCAGAAAGTGTGTTTGAGAAATCTCATGTTGTGTCTCCATGGCTGTCAGGATAGAGTTTTGTTTGGAGCCAAAATTATTTGTACAATTGGATTGGCAGAGAGAGAGGAAAAAAAAAAAATCCCAAAGAGAGCAAACGTATTTATCCACTGTCCTGGCTTGCCAAGCAGGGCATGAAGCTGGCAACTGCAGTTTCCTCTTCAGATTGTATGCAGCTGTGGCAGCCTGCCTTAGGCTGTTGGGGGGTGTGTGGGGGGGGTGGAGGGGGGGCTGAGGACCGTGCTGGGGACACCACACTGGTGCATAACTCTATTCTTTCTTACCTATCCCATCTGTTCAATCAGAAGCCCCGCTGCCCAGGACCTATCTTATTTCCTTTGCATTTTCTGTAGGGCCTGGTGTAATTCTGCAGACCCGAATGGTTGTGTAGAGGCATCCATGAGGCCTGAAGGGGTGGAACTGTACTAAATGTCTGCTACAGAAAACACTGCTTTGGGCCAGCCTTGTGAATTATAGTGGTGTTTGGTTTTAGTGGTCTGTGTGCCCTGGCTACCCACTGGTAAGTGCTTAGTCATTTCCCCAGATGCTCAGCATCTGAGACGCCTGTCCAAGTCATGGTAACCCCAGTCCCTCTCCAGGTGCCAGACTCCCTGAGCTCAGGAGCATCACCAGCTGCTCCCCTGTCCTTAGCAGGTGGCTTTTGTAGTTTTCCATTTGCAAGGTACCCCCCCCCCATCAAGGATAATTCATGGGTGTAGCTAAGCTATCATATGTGTGAAGGACTGAATGAAGTGTGTGACCCTCTGTCCATCAGTGGAACAGTTTAGGGCTCAGGAAAGCCCAGTACTGCTCAAGGCCACTTAGGCAGGCAATGCCATAGCCCCTCTACCTTCTTCGCTGCCACACCTAAGTCCTTCTCTGAAGCTGTAAATCAGGGATTCGGCCAGAGAAAGCACCCTTTCTACTCCTTGTCCATGGGCCATCCTCTGAAGAATGAGGTGCAGAAAAAGACCACAGGGTCATTACATCACTGAGTAGTGGTACCATCAGCAGAGGTTCTTCCCAAGCTCTGTAACCTCAGCGTAGACACAACAAGCAGCCACAGGGGCAAGTCGAGGCTCGGGAGGCCGTGAGAATTAAGGAATAGAGTTGACAACAGTAAGCCCAAAAATTTGCCCGTGGCTCTGGGGCTGCTCAGCACCCCGCCCCAGCAGCTTTGCCAAATGAGCCCCATGCAGTGCTCACAATCAGGTGGATCCCAGCCAAACCTCAGCAGATAAGTGCAGGCTTGTCCCCTAATCTCTGAGAACCCAGGGGAGTATGGGGGAGACAGTGTGTGATAAACACCTGCGTGGAGATGGGGATGTTGGTGACTCCTACAGCATCCAGCTAAGGTGCCATCTTTCCTGCCTGAACAGAAAGGACTTTCTTTGATTCACCACCTGGTAGAAGGCTGAGTGAAAAAAACTCTTTGAAAAATGGGGGTTTGGATTATGCTAGGAACATGAAGGTGAGACCCTAGACACTCAGTAACAGAGTAAGTTTTGGCGAAGAGGTAAGGCTTCAGTTAGGATTTGACAGTTTGTATTGAGGGTACATAGGCATATTCCTCCAGGTATTGCAATTTAATTCACAATAGTTGTTGCTGTTGTTGTTATTTTGGTTTTGTGAGACAGGGTTTCTCTGTGTAGCCCTGGTTGTCCTGGTGCTTGCCCTGTAGACAAGGCTAGGCCTCAGCCTCACAGAGATCTGACTACCTCTACCTCCTGAGTGCTGGGATTAAAGGCATGTACCACCACCACCTGGTTTGTTTTACTTATTATTATGAGCTTCTCACTAAGGGCAGAGTGAGCAAGACTACAAAGTGGATAAAAAGTTCAAATTACTCAAGGTCAGATGTGCCTGTATGTGCTTTCTCATACGTGCCTCACCAGGTAGGAAGTGCTTGTACATATCGTGTGTCTTCTGGTTTTCCCGTGGCCCGGTGAAGTTGGGCCTGACATTCCCTTTAAGTGGAAAGAGGAAGTGTAGGATGCATCACGGTGAACATTTGGAGAAACTTCTATAGACAGTGCATCGAGGTGTCCTACAGGATTAACGAGTTGGAATATGCAGCTTCCCTTTGGAATCTGGGCTTTTCAGGAGAAGCAACCAGGTCAGACTCTATATAGAGCTCGAAATGGGATGGGCTTTCTCAGAAAGTACTGTGACAGTAAGGCATGTTACTGTCATGTAGCATGTAACCTCAGGTGTGACCTCAAAGACCCGGGCTTTTGACCTAGGGAGACCAGAGAAATGAATGGATCTACTGGGCAATGTAGTGAATGGATCTACTGGGCAATGCAGTGAATGTCTGAAAGAATGAGCAGAGAGGATACAGAAGGAGAAGGGGAGGGAAGAGATTAAAGCTGAAAAAAACATTCCTGCAACACATTTCTGCACACAGACAACAGGCAAGGACAGGTGTGTCTCCTATCAAGCCTTTTCCCACGAAACCCGAGCCACCCTTCTGCCAACAGGCCCTGTTTGTAACTGAAGGCCTGTCCCTTATTCCCAGTGAGGCATTGTTGAAGGCCAGGAAACGTCTCTGCAGAATCTTGGCCTGGGAAGAGGGTGCTTGTTCCCCTTCATACGAGGCATGCCTCTACATCTGCCTGTTGATAATAGACTGTTGTGTTATTGAACTCGGAGTCTCCTCCATCTCTGGCCTCTTTCCTGGCCAGAAACACAAGGAACGGGGAATGGGAGCCCTGATTTTTACATCACCCATCTCTTCATTACTCCACCTTTGATCCCTTAGTGAATTCTTACCGCAGCTGCCAAGCTGGGAGGGATGGAAATGGCATCTAAGACTTAAGCTTAGCAGGCACAAGGAGGGGGGCAGCGGCAAAGACCAAACTGCTGCTTATTTGTTTTGAAGCCAAGAAGACTTGTCTGCCAGTCAGCCCTTGTGAGGAGTGGGGTGCCCAGATGGGGTGTCCGGAACTCTACCCACATGGGCTGTTGTGCACATGTCGGCATCAGAACAAAGGGAGAGTTGGGTTGCGTGGCTGACCAGTGCCCAGCGTCATGCCTCCCTGAATGCACAGCCCTTCTGTTTCTGTTCTGTTGTCAGAGGGTGTAGTAGAGCCAAGAGGAGCGTAAGGAGGACCCGGCGTTCTAGCATTTAGTGGTGAGGTGAGTGCCGGATGGAGCACGTACTTCGTGCCTGGATGAGCCTTCAGTTGAAGTGGGCAGGGGCCTGGGGACATTCTAATAGAGATGGCTTTTTGGTGCCAAGCTCCTTTTGGTTGTTCACATCTTTCTTCAAAATGATCTGCTAGGTTTATGTATATTGTTGCTTGGGGCAATTTTCCTTGGGATAATGTGAAGAAAGAAGACGTGGGTGTGTGTGGGGAGTGGGGGGGAACAACTCTTGGTGGGGTAGCTTTAGATTTATTAGACCATGGAGGGAAATGGTTCTCAGTGCCTGAGGAATTTTCCAGATGCTTCTGAAGTGCAGTTGCTCATAGCTTACTTTGTGGGAAGCTTCCTGACTTGGCAGGTACAAGAAACCCTACCCTGGAGGAGGATTAGGGCTCTTGCATGTTTTCAGTGAAATGTTTTTAAAGGAACAGCATTACCTGTTTTCAGCTGGGACATAGGCTCAGGCACCCCAGCGCAAATGACAATGTAGGATTCTTTGTTTACACATTGCTAAGGATTTAAGATGGCTCAGCAGTTAAAAGTGATGACTGCTCTTCCAGAGGACCCCGGTTCAATCCCCAGTACCCACATAACCTGCAAAACAACTCACCACTGTCTGTAACTCCAACTCAAGGGGATCAGATGCCATCTTCTGACCTCTCAGTTACCAGACATTTTTTCCCCCAAAATAACTGTTCTTGGTTCCACTACACTTTAATTAAACGTTCATGGAACATTTGTGTTAGGGCCTTGTCTTTGAGTTCACAACATAAGCCAAGCTTTTTGAGAGAATTTGGGTTCATTGGCCATGTAAGTGGCCATCCAACTTGTGAAGCTTAGTTTCCATGATATCAAGCCATCGAACATCTACTGTCATTGTAAACCATGACCCAAGTTAGGCTTAGATGACATATATGAACAAGTCTTGGCCCTGCCCTTAGTAAGTGAACAATCTAACCCTAGCATGAAAGGGACAAAGATCTTTTTCATAAAAAGCAGTAGGTTTTCTTCTCTACCATGGCCTGATTTACAAGTTCTAGAAAGTTCCATGAAGTAGAACACTTCCTTGATCTTGCCTGGGAACTTGATCACGAGGATTCCCTGTATTTATTTTGGGCAGTTATTTCTCATGTTTTGTGAGAAAACTTGTTTCTGCCTACTCTGCTTACCTTTTCTGAGTGGCCCATGGAAACAACACTGAAGGCCCTGCAGTGTAATTGCAGGAAGCCCAAGGCTTGGAGACTAAGCAAAGTTAGGAAGGGTCTGTACTTTGAAAGTCGGCCTCCATGGCTTCCTCAGTGCCACACGGAAAAGAGTGTCTGGGTAAAATATTTTGGTCCATTCTTTGTATTCTATTAGCTTTATTCCTTCTCTTAAAATAGATCCAGCTACAATCCTGAAAACCAAGTTTCCTGTTCAGAATGTGGTTTTGTTGTAGAAATGGCCCAGCTTTTCAACAGCATCAGTGATTTGGCCCATGCAAAGAGATTTGTTTTTTAGGCACATGGATTGTTTAGGAAACATCTTGCCCCTGCTCCATCTTCATCATCTCCTGTTTTAGATCCAGTCTCTCACAAAGCTGACACAGTAGAAATAGCCACACGGATGCCAGACGATGCTGAAGCCTGTGTCAGGACCCTCAGCTCCTCTCAAATTCCACAGCAGGGTACCAGCTGGGGTGACCTCTGAGATCCCTTGAGTATCCGCATACCAAGGACAAACTTCCGGCTTGGAGAGGGGTTCTGAGAGAAGGGGTATTTGTAAGTGGCAAAACACAAGACCAGAAGTCAAATCATGGGTCTAAGATGACACGCTATGCTCTGCCCAAAATGGCTTTCTCTTGCTATTCTAAGAACTCTCTGGATAGGTCACCTCTTGCAGGCTAAAAGCCCCGTCTTTTATTTTACATATCACTTCAGTCTTTACCCCAGGTTCTGTTTTGATTATCCCATGCATCAGTATCCCTTGACCCCATTGAGTCTTAGAAAAAGACAGCAAGCACAAGCACAGACAATAAGATAGCTGGGTGGGATCCTGCCCTGAAATTACTATTCTGACCACTCCTGGATTTAAATTAGCTCTGTCCCAGGCTAACCTTGAAGTCAGGAATCCACCTGCCTCTGTAAGCATAAACAAACAAACAAACAAAACCTTAGCTGTGTGATCTTGCCTTGCAATCACCATGCCCTAAATATCTTTATCTCCTTCCTTAGCATCTTTCTGACAAACTGGCTCATGGTGTGGCTGCCTCTGTTCCTTTAGATCTGTGAAGCTCTTTATGCAATTCATATTGCATCCTTATATTTTGCATAGCTGAGAAATATATATGTTTTTGAACTCACATTTTCAGTGTTCTTTTCCACAGTCCTAAGGGCTGTCCTGAAGGTCACAGCATTCGACCAGTTTGCTGAGACACAGACAGGCCTTCACCTCCCAGACTCATGCTGTCTTTGATTATGGTAGAGTCATTGACCTTGGCAGAGGTGACATTCCTCAGAGGAGGAACGTGAAAATATATAGACTGTTATACAAAAAAGTCTTAAACCCACAGTAACCATCAATATTCATGGAGGCTCATGCCCTGCTGGCTCTGTTCCAAGGGCAGAAAACCATGCCATACTGTCCCTTACATGGACTTGCTACACTTGGCATCCACAAAGCCCCACCTATAACCCTAAGAGAGGACTAGTTATTAGTGACAGTAGACCCTGGGCAGTGGCGTCTTGGCTATGATCACGGTTGGTAACTGAGTCATTTTTCACTTTTTGTGAATGTATGAGAAGAACCTGGGAGGCTGTCCTTGGTGGAACTGGAGGAAAACATGAGCATTTCTTTTCATCTTTCTCTTCAGTCTCCATTTATAGAACCTTCTGACAGCCGAGCTTGGACCTTTGTACCCTGACTATGAACACATCCGGGACAGCCATGTAGGACCAACTCATTCTTAGGGCTCAGTATCACAGAAGAAACTGTTTTGTCTACCTTCTAGCCGTGTTCTCTATGTCTCCCCAAAGTTATGCTCAACCTCAAGTTGAACTGCATCCAGCAATGAGGGCTGTGCAGACAATCCTTATAAACCTGTATATATCTTCAGAGGCTGAGAACTGTCTCTGAATTCCCTTACGTCACGGAATGAATGCTGAAGCCATTTATTGTGACTCCCAACAAGAACCCACGTCTCCATCCCGGTCTAATAGGAACCTTCCTTTCTCTTCACAGATCTCCAGGACTTTAAGTTGGATGTGCAACATGTGATCGAAGTAGACGAGGGGAACACAGCTGTCATCGCCTGCCACCTGCCTGAGAGTCACCCGAAAGCCCAGGTCCGGTACAGCGTGAAGCAGGAGTGGCTGGAGGCCTCTAGAGGTAAGGAATGGGCAGAAAGCCTAGGAGAGCTGGCCTCTGACTGCTTTCATTTGTGTCAGCTGCTGCCACCTCCCTGAGTCCCCGTCATAATGTTGACATCTCCAACCTCAGGCTTGCCAGCTGTCCCGTAATCTGACATTTGGCTCTCAAAGACCCTAAGGGGGCAGGTTCCATGATAGAGTTCCTCCGTCCTGTCACGGAGACTTAACTCATCTTGTGGGACCCTGCAAAGTGTTGGCAAACACTCAGCAGCACGGTCAGTTCCTGACACTCCCTGTTCAAGCCCCTGTCACAAGGCATGTAGAGAAAGGCTACCTGATAAGCCCAGAGTTCCCAGAGCATCAGTGTTCCCTGGTGGGAAAGGAGCTTCCCTCGCGTGGCAAAGCAGTCTTTCGGTGAGACTGCACAACTGTCCCATTTCCTGGGTACTGTAGCAATCTCAGATCTCATAGTTTCCTGCTCAGACCACAGTGGGCATAATGTCTAGCATAGGAAAGGCCACAGTGGTTCACAGTGTCAACAAGGAGGCATACTCCCGTTAAAATGAAGTCAGCTCACCTCACAATAGACGTACACATAAAGTCAAGTTAACTTAACCTTCCCTGGCTTTGTAACTCAAAATGCATACTTTCCATATTGTAGGCTTTTTGCTTTTGCTTATGAAAAAATTTATATTTTGTGACTGAAATCTTAGGGGAGGGGGAAGAAACTCAGAAAAGACAGAAAACTGCTTGCGAAATGTAAGCACCCTGGTCTAACCCCTTGGAAATAGCAGAGAGGAGATAAGAGGGGACAGAAACTATAATCCTTGCCCAACAGAGCCCGGGGACAAGATTCACTCCATCTGGCAGTTGCCTAAGCAGCTCACACCTGGGTGGCCCAGCAGCAGGCAGGCACCAAGCTTGGTGACACCCTGAGTCCCAGGAGGGGCCACCAGGACAGAGCTCAGAACTGACTGAAGGCCAGTGCTCTGGCTGCCAGGAAACTGAGGCCACCCCTGTTGCTGTGTTGTCCAAAAGTTTTGAGTCCTCCTCCTGCCAAACAAACCTGAACCCGAGCTTCAGCCCCACCCGCTCACAACACTCTTGGACTAGGAGCAGACAAAGCCTGCCAGGCCAACGGTGAACAGAATGGGGTTTCAGTGGCTGTCAGAGACAGGGCAATGGCTAAGGATCAGAATTTTCCTCTTCAGTAGAAGGATTTCACTAGTAAGGTGGGTTAGCATGGGGACTGTTACACAGAGGGGGAGAAAATGCTGAAGTCGGTTAGATAAACTCATCTCTTCCACGCTTGTGTGGCACGAGACTCAGTCTTACAGTGTTTTAGCGGCAGACCTTCTGCCTTTTTCTAGATGGATCTAAGAGGCTGATTAACTTCTCAGGATCACGCCTTATCCTGTAGCCCTAGAGCTCAAGCCCAGGTTGACCCTAAGCCCTGCATCCTTTCTACCCTCCCCTAGCTCCCTTGAAAACATAAGATGGCCCTCATAAACTCAGGGGCAGTCAGCCAAGCAGTCAAGAGCCTGTAGTTAGTCACTTCCTTACTCTGGCGCTCTGCCCACACGGTACCACGTTTTTGTGGAAAACAGCATTTCAGGCTTTCTTTGATTCTCTCTTGGACCCCTTTTCTCTAGGGGAGTCTCAGACTGTAAGATTCTGGTCCCAAACTCACTTCATCTTGTTTCTCCCCTACCATATCCACAGACAACTACCTGATCATGCCATCGGGAAATCTCCAAATTGTCAATGCCAGCCAGGAGGATGAGGGAACTTACAAGTGTGCCGCCTACAACCCAGTGACCCAGGAAGTGAAAACCTCCGGCTCCAGTGACAGGCTGCGTGTGCGCAGTAAGGACCAGGCTCACGGGTCAATTACGGGGTATTGTGGATAAGGCCCAGCAAAGCTGGAAAGCGAGAAGAGGAGGCCAGGTTCAGGGTCCGTGAGCCCAGAGGTAGAGCAGAGACAGCATCTCAGCCTTGCTTGTCACTACAGCTCATCACTGTGAAGGGCAACTCCTTTCGCCTGTTGCTCCCTCCGAGTTACTTTGCAAGAGGCGTGTGTTTGCAGGGTAGGAGCATGGAACACATCCCTTGTGGAAGGCGTCTGGGTCTACCTTCTGTGCCTTACTCCTAAATTGAGCCTAGTGCCTCCTTCTGCTGAAAACCTACACAGGCTCCACAGGCTCCCCCATTCTTCAGCACCCCTCAAGTTTCTCCAAGTACTCAGTAAGTTGCTACTGAGCACCCGAGGGGAGATTTTTTTTCTCCCAAACCTAATGGAGCAAAACTTTTGCCCCCTCTTTTTCCTGAGGAGAAATAGAGTCTCCAATGGGCTGCTGGTTGGCTCATGAGGCAGGCTCTGTGGGGACCCTGGGATAGCAGCACACTGCCCACCGTGAGAAAGATGGCGACTTTCTATCCTGAGCATGGGAAAGAACCACTGATTTGTGGGGACTTTGTAAGAAATGTGTAACTTTCAACAGTGGCTCCTTCTCAGCTTAGTAGGTTTCTCAACCTACAAGGAGCACACTCGCTTGGGTGTTGAAGTCAAGAAGGATCTAGCAGATCCTGGCATCTCACATTGTCCTCAGGTCAGGGTGCACTGCCCCAAGTCAATCAGGAAATGCTACCCACGTCATTCAGACATTTCTCCCTTTGCACCCTCATCTCCCTGTAAGCACTTATAGCGAAAAGACCTAAGCTGTGGTCTGTGCAGGAGGAAGGCCTTTGCATTGGCTACGCTGTGAGCAGAGGGGCTGCTTCACCTCAAGTCCATGTTCTGTGGAGCCCTTCTGGAGCTGGGCTGTCAGAGACAGGCTGGAGGAAGTCCACATCTTCCTCTGTGTGTCTCTCTTCTCTACTCCAGGGTCCACCGCTGAGGCTGCCCGCATCATCTACCCACTAGAAGCTCAGACTGTCATTGTCACCAAAGGCCAGAGTCTCATACTGGAGTGTGTGGCCAGTGGAATCCCGCCACCTCAAGTCACATGGGCCAAGGATGGGTCCAGCATTGCTGCCTACAACAAGACTCGTTTCCTGCTGAGTAACTTGCTTATTGACACCACCAGTGAGGAGGACTCAGGCACCTACCGCTGTATGGCCAGCAATGGGGTTGGCGAGCCCGGTGCAGCTGTCATTCTCTACAACGTCCAGGTGTTTGGTGAGCATCTCCATGGGCTTCCTCTTCCTTAATCTCCCCACTGATCTTTCTAGCCCTTCTAGAAGCATTGTCTTAGAGTTTTACTGCTGTGAACAGATACCATGACCAAGACAATTCTTTTAAGAGACAGCATGTCATTGGGACTGGCTTACAGGTTCAGAGGTCCATTATCATCAAGGCAGGAGGAGCATGGCAGCATCCAGGCAGGCATGGTGCAGGAGGAGCTGAGATCACTGCATCTTCATCTGAAGGCTGCTAACAGAATACTGGCTTCCTGGTAGCTAGGGTGAAGGTCTTAAAGCCCATACCCATGGTGACACCCTACTCCACAAAGGTCACACCTACTCCAACAGGGTCACACCTTCTAACAGTGCCATTCCCCAAGCCGAGCATATACAAACCATCACAAGCATATAACCAAACTCAGAGAGGGTTATATTGTAAAAAGCCACAGAGCAGATACATAAGGAAGTACACTAGGGAGAGAGAGACTCTTAGATCCCAGGATTAGGCCTTGGCTCTTGGTGTAATCTTGGTCATGTAGACATTTTCTCCCCCTACTTCTCCCATTGGAAGAACCCAACAGCCAGTGAGGAGGAAGTCAATCTGAGGCAGCGTCTCATCTAGCCTGTGTGGCCCTGGACATGGCTGCCTGTCTCATTCTGATCTGTGTTCTCCACAGAACCCCCTGAGGTCACTGTGGAGCTGTCGCAGCTGGTCATCCCATGGGGCCAGAGTGCAAAACTCACCTGTGAGGTGCGAGGAAACCCCCCACCCTCCGTACTATGGCTGAGGAATGCTGTGCCCCTGAGTGCCAGCCAGCGCCTCCGGCTGTCTCGCAGAGCCCTTCGAGTGATCAGCGTTGGGCCTGAGGACGAAGGCGTGTACCAGTGCATGGCTGAGAATGCCGTTGGGAGTGCCCACGCTGTGGTTCAACTGAGGACCACCCAGCCAGGTGAGTGCAAGTAGCCCAGAGGTCAGAAATTCCAGCTGAGCAGGTATGGTCTTTTTCTTAAATGACTTTTAGTTGTAAGTTCAAAGTTACACTGATTTATTAATAAATCAACTTTTCATTAACGAATATGACCTATTTAATGGGATTTTTAAAAATGAGTAATTTTTTCAAGTCTGTGGGCTTTCATGATTATGAAGAATTGTACTTAACAACGAGGGCTTTAAAACAAGGATGAGTAAGCCCTTTCTTTTTAGCTTGAGCCAGTTCAATTGACATTTGCACTGACTGGGACCTACTATGTGCTCTGCACCATGTGAGGTAGAGAATGCAAAGCATGAGAAAGACCTTCTCTATTGGGAAAGCTTCCTGTAAAGAAGATGAAACAATGTGTCTCAGTCAGGGTTTCCATTCCTGCACAATCATCATGACCAAGAAGCAAGTTGGGGAGGAAAGGGTTTATTCAGCTTACACTTCACATCACTGTTCATTACCAAAAGAAGTCAGGACTGGAACTCAAGCAGGTCAGGAAGCAGGAGCTGATGCAGAGGCCATGGAGGGATGTTACTTACTGGCTTGCTTCCCATGGCTTGCTCAGCCTGCATTCTTATAGAACCCAGGTCTACCAGCCCAGGGATGGCACCACCCACAATGGGCTGGACTCTCCCCCCTTGGCCCCTTGATCACTAGTTAAGAAGATGCTTTGCAGTTGGATCTCATGGAGACATTTCCTCAACTGAGGCTCCTTTCTCTGTGATAACTCCATCCTGTGTCAAGTTGACACAAAACCAGCCAGTACACCATGGAAAGAATTTGAGAGAAAAACTACAAGGGAAGATACAGTTTAAGCCATCATTGTAAGATGCCAATGTTCTATGAAGGGAGGTCGGTACGGCTGAGACTGAGGCTGGAAAAGTTTGTGGATGGAATGTTGCCATCCTGCTCCTGGATCCTAGATTCCCAGAGAGCAGTCCCAGTTGAATTCATGTCTCTAGTCACTTCAGTGGAGAAGGGAAAGACTCACTGTGTGTCAGTGTTGAAGCTTCAAGGTAAAAGCCCATGTCTCCACCCCCAGCAGAGAAAGGAGAATTCGGGTCCATGTGCCTCCAGAGCAAATTGACATAAAGCACACATGCTCACTGTTCAGAAACATATCCCAGGGAAACAACTTAAAAGGAGAAAAGGTTTTTTTTGGTGGGTGGGGGGGTGTTAGTCTCTCACGGCAAGGAGAGTATGAAGGGGCAGAGCCCATCACACTCAAAAGACAAAGAGAATGCCTGGTACACTAATTGGCTTTACCTTTTCCTCCATTTTACTTCACTGGGCCCTTGCCTGTAAGATGGAAGCACTCAGGTCAGGTGGGTCTTTCACTCTTGTTGATTCTCTTAGGAGACACTTTAGTCTCTAACCCCAAAGGTGTGCTTTTCTAACCTCCCAGGAGCTTCTCAAGTAAGCCAAGCTGGTGGTCAAGGTTAACCATTACAAGCCCAAGCCTTTGTCAAATGGAGTATCAGAGTTCAGTTACCAGAACCAGCGTCAGGCGGCTCACAACTGCTTGCAAGTCTAGTTCAGGGCCTCTGACTTCGTGCCCATAAGTCTGTATCTATACATACACACAGATTAAGACAACTCTTAAGGAACTTAGAGAAGTCCAAGTTCAAAGTGCCCTCTGAGATTCAAGACAAACTCTTTGCTATGAGCCACTACAAAATAAAAGGCCAGTTGGTGTATGCTTTTAGCCTTCAATAGCACAGAGTAAAGACACCTATTCCAACAGGATAGAATGACATGGGAATGAGAGACTGGAAGAAGGCAAGACCAAGACCCAGTAGGATAAGCCTTAAGTCATGTAGCTTCATATCTAGCATCTAGGGCAACGTGGATGTAGGCCTCAGCAGTCATGGGCAGTCTGACCACACAGTCTTGCTATTTGCGGCCAAATGGCCTCTCTCTTGGGTAAGCTCCATATATTGCTTGTTGCTTTGTTTTGCAAGCACTCTGTGTTTGAGGGTATCTCGAAACATCTCAAGACTCTATTGCACCCCACAGCTGCATGCTTGGCTGTATTAAGGGCTCTCCCTAGGGATTGGTATCCTGCTATGCATTGCCTGGCCTCTCGGGCTTTCCTTTAAAATCTGGAAGTACCCCTGACCTCACAACCCTTGCATTCTGCATGTCTGCACAACTGGTGCTTTGTGGGTGGCCCTAAAGTCCTCTCTCTGCCCGAGCCTATCCCATTTGGATCACGCCCACAACCCAGTGGCCCATGAATGCCCAGATGGCTACATAAAAAGGAAACACTTCCCTAAGTAACCCGGTGTGAACAGGTTGTCCCAGAGTTCTCCCCTCAAAGCAAAGTCTTTCAAATGATTTAAAACCTTTGCACCCTTGATGCTGCCCTGAGTGGGGTCCAACCATTTCCTGACATGTCCTCAAGACATATTTCATACCATCTTGGCGCAAAATATGTGGCTTCCTACCAATGGCTCTGATAACTTTAACAACCTCCTTGGCCCAGTGCATATTTTTTCAAATTGTTTTTGTAGTCCTTCTTGTTCCCAATTTTCTCTACAGACCTTGTAAAACCAACATTAATCATGCCCTGGCCTAGCGATGTGCTACCTTGAAATTTCCTCTAGTTAGCGCCTCGCTTTCGAATATAGCTTTCCAGCCTTTGATCCAGTGTCACTTGGATGGCTTCTAGTCCAGTTCTTAGTAGAGTTCCTGTTCTACCTTAAGTCCCATTATAGCTTCTCTGTCATCCTGTCCTGAGCTCTCCTGAGCCCCATCACGTTCTGCTGGTGGTACTCAGTAGCTCCCTTAGCACTCAAATCCATTCCAAACCACCCCCTCCTATAAATCAGCCCCAGAGGCACCAGAACCGCATGGCAGATTTACTCACAGCGTCTGTCACACTTCCCTGGTGTCAATTTTCTGGGTTCGTCACTTTTTCCAGCACAAACAAAATAACTTCAAAGGAGAAAACAGATGAAGGGAAGGACTCTTGCTTTGGTTCATGAATTCAGAGGTTGTGGTGCAGAGCCGTAGCTCCCCTGAGTCTGGGCCCATAGTGAGGCAGAACTTCATGACAATTTCTGAGACAGAAACTGTATGGCAGATAGTAAGTGGGGAGGAGAGGACCGAGAGAAAGGATAACCTTCAAATCTATGCCCCTGTGGTCCACTTACTCCATCGAGGCCCAACCTCCCTTAAAATTGCACATGCAGCTGGGGACCAGTCAGGGAACAATGCCTGGAGAGGACATTTGGTATTTACAGCATCACATCAGCGCCAATGAGATGCTTCAGCAGGTAAAGGAACTTCCTGTGAAACCCAAAGACCTGAATTCAAGCTCCAAGACCCAGATGGACAACCAACTCCCCAAAGTTGTCCTTTGATTGCTCCCCCCTCACACACACACACAGAATGAAATGCAATAAAAATTTAAATATAAACCTCAGCAGCATGCAGAGGCCTCATTGCCCTTCTGGTAGGACCAGGGGCACCAGCCTTCTCTTTTGCTGAGCCTGGCTGTGTGTCACAGATTGGGCTCATGGTGATCTCAGGTCCTCTCTGATTTTATTCTGTTTTCTCCCTGGCAGGTGATCACTAACGCCTTCCCCCTTCCCTTCTCTTTCCTGCTTGGTCCTCAGACACAACCCTGAGACCCGGGAGGGATACTAAGCCGATTGCTGCCACACCTCCCATGCCACCCTCCAGACCCAGCAGACCTGACCAGATGCTTTGGGAACAACCCGGGCTTGTTAAGCCCCCGACATCAGTCCAGCCTACTTCCCTGAAGTGCCTGGGAGAGGAGCAGGTAGCCCCTGCAGAGGCACCTGTCATCCTCAGCTCACCCCGGACCTCCAAGACGGATTCATACGACCTGGTGTGGCGGCCTCGCCATGAGGGCAGCAGCCGGGCACCCATCCTGTACTATGTAGTGAAGCATCGTAAGGTATGGCCCTGGCATTGTGCGCCTCCCTTCCTGCTAGCTTCTCAGTGTGGCTGAACTGAGTCCCTTTGTCTCCTGAAGCCAGGACCCAGTGTGCTCCACTTTCTGTCTCCTCAAATGCCCATCTCTACCACCTCCTGAAAAGGTAGCGGTAATACAAACCGGTGGTCTCTCAGAGGCCCAGGTAGAGGCTCTGTATGAGCCCTCGGGTGTAACCTTTGTGCACTCTTACCTGGAAGTTTGTGCCAACTTAAAGTCCAGAGGTAACTCACCCCCATCCATTACTATAGCCACCCTCCCCAGCCCACCCCAGCCATATTTTGGTGACTCTATTTGACTTTGTTTTCCAACCAAAGCAAGTTCTTTCTCAAGCACTGGGGCAAGAACTTTAGCAGGGCAAGCAGGTCTCTCCAGCCAGAAAAACAAATATTAGGAAGTAAGTGTTCTTCCAGTGGGTTGTAAATGCTCTCCGATTCCCAGATGTCACAGTAGCTCCTCTTTAACCAGGTGTTAGAGCTCCTGGCGCATCACATTGTGATAACATCCTGGTGCTATTTTCCCCATGACAGAAGGTCTCTGTCCAGGGGTTGGAGTAGCTGTCAGGGACAGCCCTTTAGACTGTGACAGGGTACAGAGACCGAGCTGTGCCCGTCTCATGGTGAGGTGGCCCAGAGCCTTCCAACTGCCACTCTCAGTGCTGCACAAGGAAGATGAGATGAGATTCCTCACAAAACATTTCTGTTCACCACAAGTGAGCACGGCTTCTCTCCTGTACCACCAGATAGTAGGAAAGTTCTGGTTTTAACTGGATTTAAATTTTTTTTCCATTCTAAATGCGGCATCTGTGTGCATTTGGAAGATTTTTGCATGTAAAAATGCTTTGTGCCCTTGGTGGAAAATATGGAAATGTGAAACGGAACTAAAAATATTTACCCTTCTTTTCCTACTCCAAAAGCAAACAAGAAAACAGGACTACCCTCATACAGTGGAATGTTCTGGCTCTGCACAAACCAGGGCCCTGCTGCAAACACCACTGGCCTCTCATAGTCTGGCCTTTTCTGTGTCTGGGCCTTTCAGTAGACCCGGGAACTAAAGAAGTTCCCAGAGACCTCAGGTGGTTAGAAAAGTACTGGAAGCATCATGGGAAACCTTCATGTAGTTTCCCAGGTAGGCCTAGGGGAGAACGCACTACCGCCAGAACCAGCTAAAGGTCTGAATGAATGGCCTTCTGAAAAGAACCAGCCTTGTTTAGCCTGTGTTCCTGGGCAGGGCTGGTCCTTATTTTCCTGTGTAACTAGACACTTCCCTGTGAGCTGTAGACAAAGATCAGGGAAGGCCAAATATGGTACCCATGAGACAGAAACCAGGGTGATAGTAAGAATAATATTTTGCAGGCCAATAGGTGGCCCCGAAGCTACCTCCCACTATAGGCAAGCAGGCAAAGACCGCACTGGGGTATTCCGGAAATGCCAAACTGATGCTGCATTCACACCCCCCCCCCAGTGTGTGTGACAGTGACTAATTACCCTTGCATTTCTTATTTTCCTTTCGGGGTCCCAGTGGAAGTCTGAGGCCAGTGCTGGGAGGGCAGAGGGAGGAGGAGGTACAGGAAAATGACAGTCAGGATGGGGCCCCTGCTGAGTCTGGCTTCCATTAGGCACTGCTCTGTGGAACAGTTGGAGCTTTTAAGTGAATGTTGCCAAGACAGAAAGTATGTCTTTAAAGCTGTTTTTGCTCACAGAACTAACATAACTTAATGGTCGTCATCCAAGAAAAAAGGTTGAAATCAGAAGTCAGCATTTTTGTTTGTGTGTGTATGTGTGTGTGTGTTTCCGTGCTCTATCTTTTGCAGGGCATTGGGAATTACTCAGGCTGATTTTCACATGCACAAAGCAAGTTTCATCTCGCCCACTGTAGACCCAGGCTACTGTGTTTGGGTTTCCAGCATCACTGGGGATTCTCAGCTTGTGAAAACCTTTCCCCTTGGAACAAATCCTGGAAGCCCGACATTAATGAGCTCAGACCATCCCCTTGCCTTGAATAGGAGGTTTTGTTCTACTTGGGAAGACTTTGCTTAGGGATAAGAGCTTTCCCCAGCAGCTGGTCGCTTTCTTAATCAAACCTCAGCTCCCCGTTCTGGCAGGCTTTCCGAGATACACAGAACCAGCCACAAAGTCCTTCTTAAAAGATGGTGGGTGAGAGAAAATAATCTCTCAGCTTTGCTTTTGGGTGCCAGGAACCCTCCCATAGATTTTTTATTTTCTTGAGAGAGCTAACCATTAAAAGTTCATTTATAATCATCCGTGTACAGCCTGGTTTTGAGCTTCAAAAATAAGGAGAGCAGAAACAGGGAAAGAATTTTAAAGTGAGAAATCTCACAGGATGAAGGGTGCCGAGAGCATCAGGAGACAGGCCAGGCATTCATTTGTTGGGAACCTCACCTGTGCCAAGTCATCTAATTTGACTTCAGAATAACCCAAGACATTGTATTTGCCCCATCTTAGAAATGAATAGCGCGGGGCTCACCAGTGTAGAAGTTTGCTTGGGGTTATACAGTCAGAACTTGAACTCTGGGTTTTTTACTCCCAGAATCCTCTGTCTAGAACAGGTAACATTCTGAGCATTCTCTTTGGACTCAAGTGAGGGTTTCTGTGCTCACTAGCTCTGTACCCATGAGTGAATTCCTCAGCTCTCTGGGTTTAGGCTCTTTGCTTGTAAATACTGACTGCTGAGACTTGGGGACAAGTGGTGCCCTGAGAGTGGGCACTCTATGACCATCTTTCTCTCTCCCTGCCATCTTGGACTCGGGCTGAGACCCTCCTGGACACTATAGCAGAGGCTAGGCCCTTACCCCAGTCTCCTTCTTCAGCAGGTCACGAACTCCTCTGATGACTGGACCATTTCTGGCATTCCAGCCAACCAGCACCGCCTCACCCTGACCAGGCTTGACCCTGGAAGCTTGTATGAAGTGGAGATGGCAGCCTACAACTGTGCCGGCGAGGGCCAGACAGCCATGGTCACCTTCCGAACAGGTAAAGTCTAATATTTTGCCTAGTTCAGAGTTCCAAAGGCCCGAGCAAGTTATAGTGAGACCAGGTGCAAAGTCCTGTACCCTCTGTTTACTCCTGTCCTTCTCCAGTGCTTGTGGATTTATGCGCCTCTCTGACATCTCTCCTCCCTCCTTAGCACTAGCAACACAATGATAGAGTTGGCCAAAGCTGGGAGTGACACCACGCTTTCAGTACCCTGAAATCTATTTGTGTCACCTTGCTGGAGCCCTGGACAAATTCTTAGGCAAAGCAGGATTTTGGTAAGGGAAGGTTCTTATCTCCTGTTCTCAATCCTTCTCACCCAGGACGGCGGCCCAAACCTGAGATCGTGGCCAGCAAGGAGCAGCAGATCCAGAGAGATGACCCTGGTACCAGTCTCCAGAGCAGCAGTCAGCCTGACCATGGCCGCCTTTCCCGTAAGCCCAGCAGCAATGAGGGGCAGGCAGAGAGCAATCAGGACAAACTGTCACAGAGGGCTTGTTGCTGCAGGTTGCATGAGGTTAGGGTTCTGAGGTCCAAGAATCCCAGTGACATATTCTGTATCTCTTTACTGAACCACAATGAAAATATACACATTGGAGCCTTTGGGAAAAAAAAAATACTGGAATTACTAAGTCTGTGGGTCCAGACAGAGAATAGTAAATCTCTACCCTCTGTTTTTGTAGAAGAGTAGATGAAGAAGTTTCAGCATTGGAGATTCTTCCATACAGGGGGATATGATAAAAACAACAGTAGGCAGAGGGCTGTGGGAAGGAACAGGCTCTGTCAGGATCAGGTTGGGTCTAGTTTGTCCAGAGCATCATCTCATGGTGTCCCTATGTGTCTACGTCTTCCCTCTGTGCATGGTCATTCCAGCCCCAGAAGCTCCAGACAGACCCACCATCTCCACAGCTTCTGAGACATCAGTGTATGTAACCTGGATTCCCCGAGGGAATGGCGGCTTCCCCATTCAGTCTTTCCGAGTGGAGTACAAGAAGCTAAAAAAAGTGGGAGACTGGATACTGGCCACCAGTGCCATACCTCCCTCGAGACTCTCTGTGGAGATCACAGGCCTGGAGAAAGGTAGGAGCCTGGTCCTCTTCCTGTCCTTTCTGCCCTGGAAGCACATGGAGGAGGAGGAGGAGGAACAATGGAAGGTCTTCTTTAATTCAGCCCTCCCTTCATTCCCCACAAGTGCTCATGGGTATGGAATCTGTGGCTCTGCCTCAGCACCACAGGCCCTCCTCCTCCCTCTCTTTAAAGATGAGTCCAGAGCCACTTCCTGTATTGCTTGACGAGGATGAGGCTTCTCATGAGTCTTGTGTGGACATCTTTGGGGAAGAGCTGACCAGATATCTCTGGGCTGGGTCTTGAAGGGCAACAGGGAAAATCAGCTATATTTCCCAAGCTCAGGAAAGATCTCTCTCACAGGTATCTCTTACAAGTTCCGAGTCCGTGCTTTGAACATGCTAGGGGAAAGTGAGCCCAGTGCTCCCTCCCGGCCCTATGTGGTATCAGGGTACAGTGGCCGTGTATATGAAAGACCCGTGGCAGGACCTTATATCACCTTTACCGATGCAGTCAATGAGACCACCATTATGCTCAAGTGGATGGTAAGTAGCCTGGCCACCAACAGTGCGGAAATGTTTTTCCTCACACTTGTCTATATGTTCGGCTTCCCACTTAGTGTACCTGAAATTTCCTTTGTATACTTGGGAGGGTGATGGTAGCTGGAAGTATTGTTGGCTGTCTCTTTTAAACTGGTTCCCACTTTCTGGTTGCATCCCACCCTTCTTCCTTCTTTTCATCTGATACCATAGGGAATCTTGACACTTTCCCCGCATCCCTTCATGGTTTCAGGGAGGCTTAGAAGGGATCAATGACTTTGAAGACGTACAATTGGCTTCTTGCTTCTAAAAGCTCCAGGGTCCATCAGCAAAATAAAATAATGCTTGATCTCTGCAACCTTCTTCAGAGAGCCTGAGGAACTTATTCAGAAATGTCTGCTAGGGCCTCTGTGGAGTCCAGACTCTGGACTGGAGAGAAGATTCCACAACATGATGATTTTGCTTTGATGATTTCTCTGATGCACTGTGAACATGTCTGTTCTCTGTTCCATGTAGTACATCCCCGCCAGCAACAACAACACCCCAATCCACGGCTTCTATATTTACTACCGACCCACAGACAGTGACAATGACAGTGATTATAAGAAGGACATGGTGGAAGGTGAGATGAATTGGTGGTGTTTTCTTCACTGGCAAGGGGGTCTGGGTGCTGGCAAAACCTCCTAACCATAAAATTGAGTCTATGTTCAGTATCAGTGAGACCCTTATGATACACATGGAGCTATCCAATTAAAAGGCTCAACATGCTTCCTTCCTAATGATCATGGCACAACAGAAACATGGGCAGCCATGCAGCTGATGCTCTAGTGTGTCTCTTGTGCTGGCCACAGCTTAGATAAACAAGTTTGTCCGGCTGTGTGATCAAGGCCAAGCAAACAACAGATGCATCACCATGTTGGCTCTCACTCTCCTTCCCAGGGGACAGGTACTGGCACTCCATCAGCCACCTGCAGCCAGAGACCTCCTATGACATTAAGATGCAGTGCTTCAACGAAGGAGGGGAGAGTGAGTTCAGCAACGTCATGATCTGCGAGACCAAAGGTGACTCTTGCAGGTTTTCTCTTGTCCCAGGAATTCCCATAGACCGGAGCACACTGGTATCCCTTCTAGGAAGACCCTGATTTTTCAAGGATCCCTGATCTCATTAGTTGTCCCCCTGTTTATTCTCTTGAGCTGTGTGTTAACACCAGTAGGTAGCCACCACGGTGGCGTCAAGGATGTGAGAACTAACTCACTATCTTAAGATGGAAATGTTATATACACTCTATATCTCTAGTTATTTGGTGTCTATACTGGTTGGTTTTATTTCATTTAACTGTAGCCTGATGATATGAGAAGGAAATATGAACCTCAGAAAACTTAGTATATCTACACCTTGGTCAAAGCATTATAGCCAAGATGTGGTAGAAGCTGCTTCAGACAGTTTCGTATTAGCTATAAACCCAGGTTCATTTTCTGCACTAAAGCATATTAAACACACATATATTCAGCACAGAAACATATTAAATGCACACACATGCATTTGTTGATATGTGTACATTATTCAGGTGAGTGGGCATCATTATGTCTGGTTTTTGAATACTCAAAATGAGATGAAGAAGTGTATTACTGAAGACTTAATCACAGGATCACAAAGAAACCAGAAAACAACACTCCCCTGTGGTTGAGGCAACTGTGTTCTCTCTCCCACTATGTGTTGCCGTCCGTCATTTTACAAGTGCTTGCTGACTCCTGTAAACACTCGTCCTCTGTGCCACATCGATCGAAGGGTGGGACAGGTGTGCACAGAGCCCAAATTCATCTGTCTTCTTAGTCTCTGGACTAACTCTTTAAGCTGGAATGAGGGAGTACCCTCAGGGACATGCCAAGCCTAAAAAAGTAGTAGCTCCAGATGGGAGGAGGAGGAGAAGGGGGCAGCTCAGGGTCACTGGAAGATGCCAGAGGAGGAGCTAGTGCAGTTTGCAGGGACTGTGAGGTGGAAGAGGGTCCTTGTTGGGCTTCTTTATCATAATGGTCACAGGCAGGCTGAGGGGGAGAACTGGGACTCAGAGATTTAGGTGGAGAGAATGGTTTTTGTCATTGCTTTTGAGGAGGTTCGAGCAGAACCTAGGCTAATTGCATGCTGTATTGGGAGATGAAGCAGGCTTGAGGTTTGCACTTGAAGCATTGCCCAGGCAGCTAGCTGCCCTGTGTTGGGATGAAGAGGGTGAAGAGAGAAATGGACCTGGACTGTGGGGGAAATGAAAGAAGAGAAGGACTGGGGTAGTTTCCCAGTGGCTGCAACTTTGGGGATGCTGGGAGTGTCTGATAAAAGCAGAATGCCTCCTGCCTCCACAGTTCTTAGAACATAGCGGGAACCATGGAAACAGGAGAGATCACACAGGCTGAAAGGAACTGGGGCCATGTCCCAGGATCTGAGGACGCGGGAGGAGGAGTGGTGGTGGGCCGGGATGCTGGCAGTGACAGTGTTCATGCAGGTTCACCTGCAGCGATAGACCCCAGTGAGGAACATGCATCTACCTTTGGCTCAAATGTACCAATTATCATCTGTCCCACAGAGTCCCTGGGTGCCCTGCTTTCCAGCACTTTGAGTCCCTTCATCCACCTGGGAATGGCAAAGCTGTGGGAAAGCTCTTCTACCCGAGCCCGTTCACTGCTCTCGTGCACTTTAGCTGCTCTTTCAGAAACCACAATTACCTGTGTCCACTCCGACTCAGTGTTTGGCTCACTAACACCTCGACAACACATTGCACGTTAGGAACCGGTGTCCCTGATAAGTTACGGACACGATTCAAATAAGGGATATTGAGTACCCCGTCTTGGGATCTTGGCCCCATTTCCTATGTCCGTGGCATTGGGGCGCTTTGTTTTTCTATTTGTTTTTTTTTTAAAGACAGAAAAATAGATACTGACGTGAGCTTTGTCTTCAATTATAGCTCGGAAATTTTCCAGCCAGCCTGGGAGACCCCCACCCTTAACTCTGGCTCCACCACAGCCTCCGCCCCTAGAAACCGTAGAACGGCCGGTGGGCACCGGAGCCATGGTGGCACGGGCCAGCGACCTGCCCTATCTGATTGTCGGGGTTGTCCTGGGCTCTATCGTCCTCATCATTGTCACCTTCATCCCCTTCTGCCTATGGAGGGCCTGGTCTAAGCAGAGTGAGTAACGTCTCAGCACTGAGGGGAAGGAGGGAGGGAGGTCTCTCAGCCCACCAAGGCCGCGCACAGGCAGAGCCAGATGGTCCAGCTCCACCTCCGTGAGAGCTCCAGCTACCAGGTTCAGGTGTCCCCAAAGGTCCCACGGAAACAGTGAATATCTGAGGCCGGGCTCCTCCCTCCCGCCTCACTCACCTCTTTTGAAAGTGTCCTTTTGTACTCCTGGTGCTCAATAATTATCTGCTCCATCTTTTTCCAGTGTCTGAAGTTTTTTTTTTTTTTTTTTTCCTCAAACATGTTTATATACAAATTGTTCCTGCCTCATCCCATTTTCTGCTCTTCTATCCAGTGCAGGCTGCCTTTAGCCGTCTCCCTTCCTCCTGGGCTAACCTGACTTGCCCATTGGTGTCTGCTTCAAATAACAGCATCTGCAGCTGACGCGACGCCCCCACTACACGACGGCCTCTCACTCATTGCTGCTCCTGAGGCCATGGGCCTGTAGTCTGTGTGCATCTCACTTTAAAGAACTGGCTATTCGATAGTCACCTCCCCGTCTGTCTCTCTGACACTGTGAGTGTGGGGCTCTGTCCGGCTATAGGAGGCTAAGTCGACCTCTGTCTTCTGTTCTCCCAGAACATACAACGGATCTGGGTTTTCCTCGGAGTGCCCTCCTGTCTTCCTCCTGCCAGTACACAATGGTGCCACTGGGGGGACTTCCAGGTCACCAAGCCAGTGGGCAGCCCTACGTCAGTGGTCTCAGTGGACGGGCCTGTGTCAGCAGACTGCATGGAAGCAGGGGCTGCCCTGCTGCTACAGTGGGCTGCCCAGGCAGGAAGCCCAAACAGCACTGCCCAGGAGAGCTTGCACAGGTAAAGAGTTCCTGAGTGACAATGAACTGCCTCTCGGGCATGTCCCCCTGTTCCTCCAAGGCTGATGGTATAGTCAGCCACAGTTCATCCTGCTCACTGGTGAGCACTGGAAAGTTCATGACCTTTCATTCTTCCCTTCAAGCAGCGGGAAGACACCAACAGCCTGCTGAAGCAGCCTATTGTTAGCAATGGATATGACCTCCAGAACCAGCAGGTTGCCAGGTAACCAGGCCTCTCCCATTCCTGCTTCCATTCCCTTTAGTGCATGTCCAAAGAGCCGAGCAGCTCTCTTTATACGGGGATTCCCCAGTTTGCCATCTGTGCAGTTACCCCATGGGCAAGGTGCTGTGTGCACTGTTATTTCTCAGCACCTGTCACTCACTGGCTCACCGAAGCCCTTGAGGTAGAACCAGCCTTGCCTGTAGGCCCCTGAGCACCCATTTTGCCGCCTCCCACAATAAAGCTGAACTGGCACCAGCTGAATTTGGTGTGGGACCTCCTGATGTTTACAGGGGCCCAGTGTGTGCTCTGGGCCTGCTCTAATACACTTAGACGATAGGTGTCAGCTTGTGAAAGCACAGGCCCATTCTGTGTGACCTAACCCACCCCATCTGGTCTTGTACAATGCAGAAGTACCAAATCTGGCTCAGAAGAAGGCACTTTCTTATACACACTGCCAGATGACTCAACTCACCAACTGCTCCAACCTCAAGATTGCTGTCACCTCCAGAAGCAATCTGTCACCACGTGCCAGACAGCAGTGAGGAGGGCATCCGAAGGACCTGGGCTAGAAGCTTCATGGGACCCTCCATATCATTCAGGTCAGCCAGGGGCAGTGGGGAGAACTTGCATGATGGGGTCACCCGTAACCCAGCAATGACTTCGAGGAGAAAGGACAAGGGACTTCTTGAAAGAGTGTTTGGGAGTTGGGGTGGATGGCCATTCATTTGCTACTAAGGGCCTAGAGAGCCCCAAAGGCGTCCCAGGTCAGTCTGACTCCAACACTATAACTGTGGTCTTCAAAGGCTGAGAAGGCACCCTCTACTCCAAAGGAAGAAGCCTCTTTGGCTTTTGAGATTCAGGGCCATACAAAGTCTTTCTCTCATCACATGGGGGCCTCTCTGATCCCTGGCTCTGTCATGTCTTAATTAGGGAGTGGTACTTACCAGCCATGAAGGAGCCATGATTATACACACATCATCATTGTAACTGTGCACACCCACAGAACTTGCTCGTCAAGTGGCCACCCCTGCCCATAGCTCCCTCTCTACCTACGTCAAATAAATCTGCGAGGACTTACTTTGGGGTACTTGGTACTTCAGAGGATTTGGTGGTGTTTCTTAGCTCCTGGGGTATGCAGGCTCAGCCATGATGACCCTAGACCCTGTCTCTAGGACACGAGATTATAAAAGGCTGTCAGCTCCAAAGCCAGACCAGTCATCCTAAGAACAACATTTGTTGGACAAGGGGAATGGGTTGTGAGGTAGAACACAGTCTGGCTAGAGAGAGCTGGGCCTCCCTTTGTGTTTTGTGTGTGCACAGCTGATGGCTACATGCTGAATGCCTCATAGTCTAAGGTCTTTAGTCCCAACATAGGTGGCTAGTAAGGGTCCTGCTCACTCAGGCCCAGTGTGACCAGCTATAGGTAGAGATTAGTTCAGGACTGTTTGATGAGTCTAGATTCTAATGTCTTCTACTTTTCCCCCCTCACAGGACCACGGTGCTGTTTAGGTCTTGTACCCGTTGAAGAAGTAGACAGTTCTGATTCCTGCCAAGTGGGTGGAGGAGACTGGTGTCCCCAGCACCCTTCGGGGACCTACACAAGACAGGAACTTGGGGTGCAGCTCTCTCCCAGCCCATCAGTTCACGTGTCCTTTGAAACACCACCTCCCACAATTTAGGCTGAGAAGCCAATATGCCAGAAAGACTATATATTGTTTGTTTGTTTGTTTGTTGACAGAGAAAAATTGGTATTTATTTTTCTATTATAGCCATATTTATATATTTATGCACTTGTAAATAAATGTATATGTGTTTCTATAATTCTTGAGAGATATTGAATCCTACCCCCTTCGGGCACAAGACAGAAAACAAGTGGCTTAGTAACTGGAGACCAGTGGAAACCAGTATCATAGATGCTCAGGCTGCAGATGGACCCCTGGGAGGCCCTCAGTGAGGTTGGAAGACAGACCCTAAGCATGCTGTTCATGAAGAGCACAAGAAATAAGCAAAGGCCACGGTGCTGCAGACTGGACACACCCGGACACCACTCAGATGTGGTGGCACAGAACAGGTTTCCAAGATGCCAGGAGAAAAGCCCCAGATGTGTACAGCACTCTAAGCATTAACAGCCTCCCAGAACCAATAATCGGTGGCAACATATCTCTGTAAAAACAAACACTGTAACTTCTAAATAAATGTTTAGTCTTCCTTGTAACCTTCATCTTAGTCACGCATGAGTCAGCGTTTTCTTTAGACGTTGGGAGTCTCGTAGCTGGAGAAAAGAACTTTCCAAAAGAAAATAAATAAATAAATAAAAGAACTGCTCCAGATGATTCCCGACCCGTCAAGTGATAAAGTCTGGAAATAGTAGCAGATGGTTTTCTTTCTTTCTTTCTTTCTTTCTTTCTTTCTTTCTTTCTTTTTTTTTTTTTTTTTTTGTCTTTTTAAACAATGAACCCTGAGTGTGGATTCATGTAAAATGACATTACAAACCGTTCGCTCCAAGGAGGAATGCACAGGCAGGAAGCAAACCCACTGTTCTCTTGCTGGACTGGAGGTAAGCGTCTGCCATATTGAAGGGATGAAGTTAATTCTTCTGCTGTAGGTGTGTGTGTGTGTGTCAAACGACCAAATATTGCCTCTAAAGCACCATTTAGCTTAGGGCTATGTTATACCCCATTAACATGTGGTCCTTAACTGGTTCCCTTCATTCTAAAGTTACCATTGCTGGAGGAGCTGTCTCTTTTCAAACCAACATTTATTTAGTGTTGTTGTGCAAAAGAAAGAAAAAGAAAAAACATCAATAGAGGTGTGTGTGTGTGTTTGTGTGTGTGTGTGTGTGAGAGAGAGAGAGAGAGAGAGATTTAAAAAGCTTTGTGTGATACAGAGAAACTGAAAATGTTAATGCCAAGTCTTCATACATTTTGAGTATTCATTGTGCGGAGAGGGACTGCATATTATGAAAAGTTGAAATTCAGCCTGACACATTTAATCTTCTTAAGAGTTGTATCAGACTGCATTTTCTCCAAGGATCTGCTAAACAGGATCTAAAGGGGACTGGATGCCGCCTTCGGGTTGGCTGGGATGTGTCCGCCATCTGCTGGCCTAAGGGAGTACTGCACCTAGCCTCTGTGGACATCCGTCCTCAGGGCAGCATGATTTTCAGGAAGGCAGTGCTTTTAAGGTATTTATAGAAATAAGTGTAAGGAACATGGGAATTATAGGAGTGTGAGATCTAATCCTGGAGGAGAAGTAGTAAGTTGTGGTTTCCAACACGGGGATTGAAGCCTTTAGCGGTCACTTCCAGGAGAGAGGTGGGCAGAGCTAAAGTTTGCAGTCTTTGCTTATACAGCTCAAATCTGAGTACGCTTCCTGTACTCTTCCGGAACAGTCAGACACTAACGGAGTTTCCCAGGCTTCCTATGATCCTATATACCAGGTTTGCTACCAGACCCCTGAGCACCACAGACCTCCGAGCACCACAGACCTCCAACCTCTAGTGTGATAACACATTTTTAAAGCTAAGTTTTGAGGCCACTTTTTATGCATTGGGGAGCAGTGAAGGCTCTGATTGACACCTGTTTGCTTTCATTGATGAGAGCTGAGTGTACAGACCAGTTCACTTCAATCCACTCCATGTATGAAGCAACAGCTAATTTGCGTTGCCCTTTGTCTGCCCCCAACGCCCCACAAGAGCAGTACAAATCAGACAGATTCTTCATGCTGTGTTTGTATGCACCATGTATACCATGTCCAACATGAACCATAGGTTAGGATTAGGTTATTCTTTTAAGTAAAATGTTACTACCTACCAACTTACCAAAGTAGACAGAAAACACGCAGATCCATGGATGTGTTAGAATTATATCAGAAAAAGAAAAAGCAGGGCCCAAGAACATACAGAACATACTTTAACTCTCACTTCAACACCATAAAAAGAAGGGCATCTAACACTGTGTGTGGGGGGAGCAGTCTTTGGCCAGTCATCTGACTCCCAGAAAGTGTGCCCTGGATTACTGACATACAAAGCATTCTAGAAGCTTCTACTGGGATGCTGCCATAGGTACATCTGGACCCAGCCCTGAGCCAGCATTTCTGCAGATAGGGTCAAACCCCAGCATTGCTTCCAGATAGCTAACTGGGCTGGACGATGGGGCTTGGTTCATCAGGACTTGGCTTCCAGCCGTCTACAGCACGTAGCCGTCTTAAATGGCTGCATCGGTATCAGCTCCCTTGCTGCCTCCAATGAGGCCTCTCTGAGCTCTGTGGCCTCTAACTTCCTCGTAGCCATTTGCAGACACACGTACTCACAAAGATGACATGTTGCTCTGTGAAACGTCACCTGTGACCTGAGCTCTAATACCGGCCATCAAGGGTATAGAAATACCAATAGCCTGCTGTGGAGGGACTTGAGACTACTCCATAAATCGCAGAGGATAAAGCTGATGCACCTTCTGATCCAGAAAGTACATTCCTGAGTTCAAAAACGTCACACACAGTCAAAAGTGGCTATTAGAGTTGGTACCTCAATCGCCTGAAAATACAGGAATAACTCGGGTGAAGCCTGTCAGAAGGTAGAATTCTGACGGAGTAGCAAAGAACCCAACTAGAGCAAAGCTTCCCTGACTGACTTGTTTGGAAAATGTGAACCTCAGAGTTGAGGAGGTTTCAGAAACTGGGTGACTCAGGGAGCACCTCTGCCAACCCAAAGCGAGCTGTTTTGCTGTGTCTGTCTGTATGTCCTCAGTCCCGAGCCCTCAAATAACTGCCTTCTGAAGTCAACAACAGCAAAGTTACATTGGCATTTCTCATTCTGAGTTATCGTTGGCGGGATGGTTTGCTTTTTTCCCTCTTATGTCCTTTCACAGACTATTAACACAAACAGTTTATTTTCTAAAGATCCAAGGACCGAGAAAAGGAAGATTCTTCATGGGTTGCTGATAGTTTTTCTTGCCAAAGGCTACATATTCTGAACACCAGAGAAACAGATACGTTTCTGAAAACACATCTAACAGCTGCTTTCTTGCAACTCCGAGATTCAGCCTTCTTCATATTCATTGTAGGGGGAAAACAACTGACTTGTCTCAGCACAGTCCTAAGTATGCATTAGTGTCACCGTGATTTCTAACCTGGGGAGATATTGTGGAGTCACCGGGCAGGATTTCCTTTCTAAGTTCTCACTACTGTTCACTCAAAGCAAGAGAATTTTTGTGGGTGACGGGAATGTAGACTGGTGAACTCCTCCGAAACCCTTGGGTGGAAATGATAAGACAGCAGTCTTAAGAGTCCATGGGCTTCATTTCGCCCTCTTGTCTGGGTGTGATGGGAGGAAGAATAAGTCCCCCCTTCTTCCGCAGAAGTGCAATCTCTTCCTTCAGAGCCGCGATCTTTTCTGACTGGGTTTGGACCAGTTCAGTGATCTTCTGCTTTGCAAGTATATCTGCTTTCCGAGGGCCCTGGAAGGCGTTTCCCTATTAGCGAGAAATTAAAAATTAACAAACAAACTCTCTTACAGTCCATTTAAGCAGCAACTACCCCTTCTGGAGACATTTTACTTCTCCATTAAAGCCTTACTCACTGGGACCCAGGTAAGATACAAAGGCAAGTCAGGCGGGATCGAAGATTCGAGAGGAGCTCTTCATACCAGAGTCCAGCTGAGAGTCAAGAATCCCAGCACAATCTAAATCTACTCTGAAAGTTGCCTTTGTAGAGGTAACAATCCTTTTACAGCTATTTCAAGAACACACGTTAAGATAGACATGGACTATGCATAAAGTCAAGGAACACGTGACCTTAGGGCGTCGTCTTTCTTCATTCCTCACTGAAAACCTGTGGCAAGAAGTATGGACTTCACGTCAGCTCCCGTGTGCCACCTTGTGGCCCGTGGTTTCCTCTGCCTGTGATCTCATTTTACACCGTGAATAAGGTCCCAGCGGGATGCACATGCTGTTCCTCAAGGGACCGTAATTTAGAAATACCTGGTTTAAATTATTTCCAGGATTCTTATAGGAACTAGAAAGGGGGCGCAAGGGGACTAAGAAGACAACTTATGTTTTTGCAGACACTATGGAAGATGCCAGGCTACGAAAGGACAAGGCTCACTTTGGTGAACATTTATTGAACAAGAGTTAGCACCTATCACATACTCTGTAGTAAGTACATTCTCAGGCTCAATATGCATTCCGTGACAAGTTGAACCCCTCAAAAAAAAAAAAAAAAGACTAGTAAGCATTTAAGGTGCCCACTTCCTGCCACATAAAATAAACACATTAAAAATGGACCCCGACAGCAACCAAAATCAGGGAGCATACTGGTGTCATGATTTGTGCCTGTTAACCTTCTTCTCCAAGACCGAGGTGAAGTGTATTGGCATACAAGAGGCATTTGATAAAGCTAGTGCCCGCTGGAAGCCGCTCTACTGCGGCTAATGGTCAGTGTCCAGGGACAGATGGCCTGGCAATCATCCAAGCTCAGGGACTATTTAAAGGCCAGGCTTTGCCTGGCTTTGGATTCTGCATTGTGTTCAGAGGGAAGGGACTCACCTGCTGGTTCTGCATTGTGTTCAGAGGGAAGGGACTGACCTGCTGGTTCTGCATTGTGTTCAGAGGGAAGGGACTCACCTGCTGGTTCTGCAGTGTGTTCAGAGGGAAGGGACTCACCTGCTAGTTCTGCAGCGTGTTCAGAGGGAAGGGACTCACCTGCTGGTTCTGCAGTGTGTTCAGAGGGAAGGGACTCACCTGCTGGTTCTGCAGCGTGTTCAGAGGAAAGGGACTCACCTGCTAGTTCTGCAGCGTGTTCAGAGGGAAGGGACTGACCTGCTGGTTCTGCATTGTGTTCAGAGGGAAGGGACTCACCTGCTGGTTCTGCATTGTGTTCAGAGGGAAGGGACTGACCTGCTGGTTCTGCAGTGTGTTCAGAGGAAAGGGACTCACCTGCTGGTTCTGCAGCGTGTTCAGAGGGAAGGGACTGACCTGCTGGTTCTGCAGCGTGTTCAGAGGGAAGGGACTCACCTGCTGGTTCTGCAGCGTGTTCAGCCTGGAATCAAGCTTCTTCTTCTCCAGGCACAGGTCGTTCATCTGGTGAAGCTTTTTGGTGTGCTCCTTCGTCTTCATCATCAGGTCCCAGCGCACCTGCGCAATCTTTTCCTGCCGAGGAGGGAAGGGAGAAAACACGGACTGAGTGAGTTCGGAGAGGAAATGAAGAAAACTGGGCATCCAGTTCAGTCAGAGTTATGGTAGCTCAAAGATAGAGTGTTCTCCGAACACGTTAGGTTTGGGGTTCATTACTTAGAACTAGAGAAAGAAAATTAAGTTTAAAGCCAATATTGTGAAGGGATCACTGTGTGTACATAAAAAGATAACCCAAAGCCAGTTTGAACTGTAAACAAAAATGGTTGCATTGGGTCTGGTTTGATGAGAGACAAACGCTTGCTGCTGGGCCTAATGACTTGAATTCCATCATCAGGATTCACCTGGTAGACGGTGAGAACCAACCAACTCCGGTAAGTTGTCCCCTGACCTCCAAGGCTGCAGTCTCAGTGTATGCACACACACAGAACTCTATAGGTGTAATTTATTAATTTATTAATGGTGCTGGGGATTGAACTCAGGACCTCGCCCGGGCCAAGCGAGTACTATCATCACTGAGCCTCAGTCCCCAAGCCCTAAATGTGTTTTCCAATTTCCAAACTGGAATAGAAAACCAGAGCTATTAGGCGGACCAATGGGAATTCTCGGAGAACAGTGGTTTCACGTCCAAAGCCATGTACTTTAATGCATCACTTGGCTCTTCAAGATAGACAAGTCTCTGTAGTAAAGAAGTAAGACAGGCCCCCGGGTGCTGTGCAGAAGCCCCACCAGGACTGTGTAACTCCTCCGATGGCCGCTCCCCCTCGCCTTACCTCCCACATCCTTAGCTCCTTTGCATTGGATAGCTCCTTCCGAAGCTTTTTAATCTTCAGTTCTTCAAGGGTTGTGTTAACAGAAAGCGTCTGGAGGGCTTCCAGGTCGATCACGCGGCCAAACTTGCTGATCATCAGCTCCCGGACAGTTTCTTCCATCTCTGAAAAAGACAGTCACTGCCTTAATCTCCGCAAGGCTCCAAGCCGATAAGAAATGAGAAAAAGCTGTAACTAGAAGGAGACAAGGGGCTGCTTTTGCAAGACCGTTAAGATTTTTGTTGTTGTTGTTAGCCAGAGGTTTCCCCTGTGGATGTTTGCCTGTTGTTTCTTTTGCTAAAAATTCTGGTTCATGAACAGCCCTTTTCATTTTAAAAGCTTGTGTAAAATGAACGTGTTTTTCCCCTAAGTGGCTTGTAAGCTCTGATCTTCTTCCCTCCTCAAGTACTGCCTGTCTCCAGCTAAAGTATTAAGTTACCTGATTTATCTAAGTGATATCTACAGGATCTAATATTAAGAATGGAGCAAACACTTTCTAGAACTTTCCATCTGTGATGGTTGGTATATACTTCGCCCGGGGAATGGCGCTATTAGCAGGTATGGCATTGTTGGAGTAGGTGTGTCACTGTGTGAGTGGGCTTGAAGCCCCTCTTCAGATAAAGAGGTAGAACTCTAAGCTCCTCTTGTACCATGCCAGACTTGCTCCCACCTTGATGATAATGGACTGAACCTCTGAACCTGTATGCCAGCCCCAATTAAATGTTGACCTTATAAGAGTTGTCTTGGTCATGGTGTCCCTTCGCAGTAGTAAAGCCCTAACTACGACAACATCTTACTCTGAGCAGACATTACAGTAAGGCCTTGTGGGCCTTCTCTGCCCCATTCTTTTGCCACTCCCCTCCCCATCTCCCACACCCCTTAATGTTTGGGTTATTAATTAAAAAATATTTAATTTCATAAAATATAAAATTTAATAAAAATATTTAATAAAAAAATTAAATGTTTTCTCCATTCCACATTTAATCTTGGAATATAATAGTAAACGAAAGAGTCTTTTCCATGGGCTGCTAAGATGCAATAGCTTTACAGGATTCCAAAGTAGCATATTAGCTAGAATGCATATAAATGTGTATTTCCTTTTAAAGAAATGGAACACTAAACACACCACTGGCAATAGCAGTTCTCTCTGAGTAAGAAAAACCAAGAGAATGCAATTTTCACAGGCGGTGCTACAATACTGTCAACAATAAGTTGGGAGGTACCTTTATTGGATTCACTTTGTTTTGATACTTGATAACTTATATATAAGTTCCACATACCAAATGTTATAAAGTATTTTAAAAGACAATTATCTTCTCACTAGGGTTGTTACCCATCACCTTAATTCCAGGTAGACTACAAACACAATGTAACATTAATAATAAAAATCTAAAAGAAAATAGAATTTTAAAACCATTGACAAAAATTATATACATATAATGTGCCATTTCTGGAAGGTGAATCAAAAAAGGGTCAAACTGAGCTAATTAAATATATTAGTTTACAAATTCATCTCCCACCCCATTGTGGTGTGTGTGTGTGTGTGTGTGTGTGTGTGTGTGTGTGTGTGTGATACTTAAAATCTATCTACTCTCTTTTTTATGACTTATTTTTATTTTATGTACATTGGTGTTTTGCCTACATGTGTCCGTCTGAAGGTGTCAGATCCATTGGAACTGGAGTTACAGACAGCTGTGAGCTGCCATGTGGTTGCTGGGAATTAAGTCCAGGTCCTCTGGAAGAGCAGACCGTGCTCTTAACCTCTGACCATCTCTCCAGCCCATAAACCCTATTTTCTAACAATTTTAAAGAATTCAGTCATTGTTGTTAACTAGTCACCATATAGTATATAAAAGAATACTTTTGAATCTATTTCTCTTGTTTCTCTAAAGTCTTGTAGCACTGAACCAACATCTCTTTCACCCCCCAACCCATCCAACTGGCTTCTGCTAACCATCAAACTCTACTCTATGCTTCTGAGTTTTGTTTCTGTTCTTTGAGGCAAGGCCAGGCTGCGTTCAACTTTGTAAAGCTCTTCACTTAGTTTTCTTAAAGTTGAGATGACAGGTGTGTGCCACCACTCCTGATGATTCATCATTTTTTATAAATCATAGATTAGTAAAATCATATGGTGTTTTATTTTTCAGTGCCTGGCTTATTTTACTTAACACAGTACCTTCCAGGTTCATCTATTCTTTTGTAGAATGACAGTAGCTTGGTCTTCTTTAAAGGTTATAGATACTAGTATTAGTAGTAAAGTAAGTTTGTTATGATTAGTACCACATCTTTTTGCCCACTCATCTGCTGGTGGAACTCCTGGGTTCATTCTGTATCTTAGCTGTTGTAAAAGCCCTGCACTGAATATAAATATATATTTTATATATTCATATATATGTGTATATTTTGAAACTGGGTCTCACTATATGAGATTACATAGCCTTACATAGAACCCAGAGAACCTTTATGCATGTATGCATGAGGAATCATGAATCAAAATCTCACTGTGACAATCTTAGATGCTCAAGAGGTGACTGGCTAGGCAGATATGTTAATATTCATAAAATGGGATGCTGCAGTAGTAGCTAAAAAGAATAAATTACTCAAAGCAATAGGAATAAGTCATGGTCTAGTGAAATGCACCATACACTCTTGAGTACCATCAGAGAAGTATGCTGGATAGGTTTCCATGCTGTGTGTAAATATGTGTAAATATGCACACACATCATGTGTGCATCTATGCCATATGGCAGCCCGGAGGAGGGGCATACAATACTAGAAAGAGGAGGGGGTTTTGTTGGGTTTCAAGCACGGGGACTAGTACAGCAGAGATGATCATACTATTCAGTATTTTCTCACACACGAAGAGAGGCAGACGGTATGCCACATCTTTCCTCTTTAAAATAGTCAGTGGGAGGTATTCCGTTTCCTCTCCGTCATGGTGGGCTGTAGGGAGGTAGTTCTGATGATTTGATTGGGAATCTGCATGTCCATACACTAAAGTCCTTGACCCCAGTTGCTTCTTGATCAATCTATAAAGATGTCAGTGGCTAATAATTGAGTAGAAATAAAGAGGTAGGATTTCCAGGTTCCCGCAGGCTACGAGAGAGGAGAGGGCAGAAAGAGGAGAATTGAGATACTTGAGGGAGAGAGATGGAACAGACTCAGAGCTGCAGGGGAGATCTTCCAAAATGTAGGCAGAAAGGCAAAGCGGCCCACGAAAGGGCAGCCCGGCAGCATCTTGGGCAGCAAGACCATTGGGCTTCACAGAAGGTAACCCAGCTACTAAGTTGAGTTAGAGATGTCGAGCTGGAAGTAAAGAGAAGGGCGCACTAGCCTCAGGAGGCTTAGAAAAGCCCAGCCACTGAGCCAGAGAGGCAGGTTAAGAATGAGCTAATGTGTGAGTCTTTCATCCGAGAATCTGAGACAGCTCCTGGGCGGGCGCACACCCGGACAAACTACACAAAACACTGCGTCTGCGGCTTTTGTTTTCTAAGATAGAACCGGCCAGCTGTTAGGTTCCTTTTGAGCCAGTACGAGTTACTAATGGTCCTCTGGCTGACACTCACTGTTGATGGTTTTCGACATCTCTCTCTTTTCCCGGATGAGCAGCTTCCGTCTCTCCCTGCATTCTTTGTTAAGTTTTTGCTGCTTGGCATTTTCCTCCTGGAGCTGTATGATTCGTTCTTGCAGCCGATCGAGGGAGTGGTTGGAGAAGACCAGGGTCCCGGAAAGGTCTTCAGGTACCTCCCCAAATACCACATACTCTATCTATGGAAACAAAACAAAGCGGGTACAAATCAGAGCCAAAGCAGACACAGACCAGGCTGAAGGCAGAGAAGAGATATCCTGGTTTCTCGGTCCTGTTGTTTTCTCACCCTAGTGACAGTGACTAGGTAAACAGAAAGTTGTCCTCGGAGAGAAAGCCACATTGGGTCTTTCTGGGAACAGCAAACTTCTAGAATAGGTCTTGCCTGATATCCACTTCATAACAATGGAGCAGGCATTTCAAGGATGACATAACAAACTGTTAACAAGATATCGATAAACTGAGTGGTTTTTTGCCCCATAAAAATGGTCTCTTCTCTTAACCTGACAAGAGGCTACAACAAGCCTTTCTCTTCTTATGGATATGAATTTCCACAGCTTAATGTAAATTATAATTCAAGTAGACAGTGGAAATGTATGGTGATGGGAAAAAGCTTTTTTTACGAAGAACATTCTGTCCTGCCAGGACCTCCCTTACTAATGACATTGAGGTAAGGCTTCCGCCCACTGGTGCACAGCTGATTAAAGATGGATGGCAATGACTTGTGCACAAGACCCAACATCTCAACTTGTAGCCATTTCATTCTGACGAATGGGCCGGTGAGGTGACTGTGTGCACAGGGAAGCATGTGTGCCTTGGTGCTTTCCTTAGTTAGAAGTCTGACTGGCTAAGAAGAGTGAGGAATGTGCTTCTGTACAAGAATGGCCCAGCAAGGGCCATGGCACACCACTGGTGAGTCACGAATCTTTCTCTGGGAAGGTTTTGGTGGGACACTGTTTCTGCCCCGATCTTGGGGTCACCTGGTGGAACTTGAGGGGAATGACAACCAGCAGCTCATTCAGCCTCTGCTGCTTCTCTCGCTGATAAGCCTCCAGGGCCTCCTCGGCTGCATTCAGATTTGTCGCCACGACTTTTACCTGGACAAAGCCACGGGAGAGATATTGGCATGGGTCGGTGAAAGTGTAAGTCCCCAAGGAAAGGAAGCACAGTGGGTAGGGCACGTTCTCTGGGAGACCATGACCCAGGGCCCACGTCTACAAGATCATTTTCCTCCTGCCCAGTTAGGATGCACCCTACCTACTCAGCCATTCCTGTCTCCTACAATGGTTAGTGCTTCCTAAGAAAAAAGTCAAAAAAGAAAAAAGTCTCCCTCTTTCTTTCTATTTTCTATAGGTAGAGCAGGCCTAAAGCCCTAAAGCAAAATATCTTTATTGGAATGGTAGATGATTTTGTTGTTGATGTTGTTGTTGTTTTTGTTACAATCACCCAAAGAAATTAAAATTTTAAAGTGTATTAAAGCAGGAAGCTACCACTTCCACAAAGTATACTCCTCATCGCAAAAAGAAAAAATAAAGAAGAACAGTGTTCCTGAACATTTTTATTACAAAAAATATTTTTAAATTCACTAAAAGCTAGGCGGTGGTGGCACATGCCACAAATCTCAGCACCCAGGAGACAGAGGCAGGTGAATCTCTGAGTTCAAAGCCAGCCTGGTCTATAGAGTGAATTCTAGGACAGCCAGGTCTACACAGAGAAACCTTGTTTTGAAAACCAAACCCACAAACAAACAAACAAACAAAACCAATAAATAATCAAATCCACTTTTAAAAAAACATTCTAAATGTGAATCAGGTTGAATGGCATTGTTCTAAACAAGATCTAAACAAGAGTTTCTCCTTTAGAAAGTCAAAAGGGAAAGGAGGGAGGTTGCCAGGTCCCAGGAGTTTGCTTTGTAACCTCCAACACACAATTCATCTTCATCTTATTTCTAAGAAGGCTTCATAACTAACACACTAACCCAGTACTTGCTGAGTGTTGCTTATGCAGGCACACACACTAATTATATAATATATGCCATGATATCGATTGCTAATAGAATTATGTCATCAAAACAATTGGGAGACAAATGAGTGGTGTAAATGTGAATCCAGAGAGCAAAGGGCTGCTTGTGATCCACGGGGAGAGCTGAAGGGACTCTGGCCAGCTCCAGTGTGGCAAGTATGGCTTTGGCTGGCCTTGCCGTTCTCCCCATTCCCTCTGCTTCGATAAAAACAAAACAAAACCATTAGACTAGATTCCTTAAGCTAGCACCCAAGGTCATTCTCATAGTTGGCCACTTCCTTGTACTGAGGCTGACCACCAAGTCACAGCTATCAAATTAGTGAAGTCCAGCAATGAAAATGCCCCTTTGACTCACCTAATTAACATGTCCAACTAAAATTAAACACCTCATCCAAACACATGATTTCCCATATTAATTTTATAAACCATGGTTTCCCTACATGCCCCTGTCTCCTTTCCAGAGAAGTCCTCTGTCCCGGGGGACAAATACCCCTCCCCTCCTCCCTTGTTCTCTTCTCCTCTTCCCTCCTCCTCTGTCTCTTGTCTTTGTCTCTGATTCCTGGCCCGCTGTCCCTCTGGGGCAAATAAATCCCATTTTTGTTGAGAACTTGGTCTTGGGGTATCCTGAGCTGATACTTTTCCTTTCAAAGGCTGTTGATAACGTCTCTGAGAAGTTCTATGACATAGTGTGGGTAGATAACATGTTGGAAGACAAGAAGGGAAAACACCATGCCTTTTTGGAGATTGTATCGTATTCTTTTTTTAGGTTATCAACAATTTTCTTTTCTTCAACTAAAGCTTCTTCAATGTCCAGTCTTTTCTCTCGAAGCTGGAGGGCCAGTTCAAAAAGACTTGCATCACAATCTAAAGAGAGAGTTAAAATAAGAAGGCAATCCTGTTTGACAGAGAATGTGATGATACAAGAGACGCGGAGCTTGGAGCTTTCGAATCAATATCAGCTATTCACAGACCCACAACAGACTCTGCAAAGAAAAACATTACTTTCCTTCTTTTAAAAGCAAAGTTAACAAGGTTTGACTGTGTGACTCTGTGTTTGTGTGTGTGTGTGTGTGTGTGTATTTGCATGTGGAGGTCAGAGACCAACCTCAGAGTTATTGTTGTGTAACAGTTTCCTCCAAGACTGAAGCAGGGAATCTCCTTAAGCACCAAGGGAAACAACTTCAAATAGCTCCAAGAAATCCCTGAAACTAAATAAGATTCACTAAATCTCTCCCTGCCAGAGTACAGAAATTGAGTCGACTATCAGACAATCCAAGCTGCAAAGAAGACTGAAGCCAGACCGATCTGTCTGGAAGAAGCAGAAGCCAGCTGAGCTGCCTAGAAGAGGTTCTTGGAAGTCACTTGCAAGAGTGACTTGGAAAAGACACTCCCCAATCTGTGGAGGTGCCTGCCGACTGTCCAGAGTGCTCACAGGTTTTGTGAGCTGTAACTCATGCTGGAATGGAGCTGTCTTTGAGTCATTTTTGCTCCTGTAAGTAACCCCTCACCTATATTCCCCTAGGTAACTCCAATAATACTTTCTGGTTCACCAAATTGGACTGTGGTGGTATTAACCATACTTAGATTTGGTGCAGGTTCCTTATCTGGGGTGAGTAGACATATATGTTGCATCTCCACAGGAAAAGTTTTGTCACACAACAATGTCTTCCTCCTTGTTTGCTAGTAAATTCACTAGGCTCACTGGCCTTTGAGTCTCTGGGGTTCTCATGTTTTTGCTACCCTGTCCAGTTTTATGTAGGTTCTGGGGACCCAAACTCAGGTACTAACACTTCTTTGGCAAGCATTTTACTCAATGAGCTATCTCTGAGCCCAATTGTCTTTATTTTATAGGATAGTCTATAATGAAGGAGGAAAACCGCCATTAAGGAAAGTGACAGGGTATGTGATTCAATGGGCTTCAAGTGCATGCTTTTATTTGGGCTGTGTTACACAAATGCCACATTTATACATTGAAGAATAGATAAAAGCATAAAATAAGAATATTGAAATAGAACTGTGTGTATGTGACTCATGTCTGTAATCCTAGCAATATGGAGACGGGAAAGGAAGGGATGGAAGTATAAGGCCTGGCTAAGCCACATAGTAAGACTCGGTCTCAAAAACCTAATGGCTGGGACTGAAGCGCAGGGGCAGGGTGTTAGCCTAGCATGGATAAGAGCTTAAGTTTTACCCCGCCCCCCAACCACAAAACAGGAGAGCCAAGTGGGATTTAGGAGCCATTAGACTGGCTGTGTGATGTTCAAGCCCTCCAATCCCACTGTATTGTAACCAGGTGAATCACAAGGTTTTATTCTACTCATAAATATTGTACATTTCTAAATAAAATTCTTGTCTTTGGGCTGAAGAGATGTCTCAGTGGTAAGAAGATCATAAATGCTCTTGCAGAGGACGTGGTTCAGTCACTGGTACCTCTGTCAGGAAGTTCACAACCACATGTATTTCCAGTTTCTGGGGGGCCCTCCTCCGCCTTTGGCCTCCATGGGCACTTTCATTCACATATACACACACACATATATACACACACTTACATGTACACACACATACACACATACACACACATGATGAACACATATACATACATAAACACACATATATACACACACACACATGCACACATACACACATACTCACACATGATGCACACATACACGTACATACACACATAAACACATACACATGCACACATGCACACATACACATGCACACACATTCACATGCATACACACATACATACACACATATACAAACATACATACACATGAGCACATATACATACATACACATATATACATACATACACACATATGTAAACATACATACACATACAAACACATACACAGACACACATATACACACACATAATTTCTTAAAAAAATTGCAAGGCTCTTGTCCTCAAAATTAAAGCAACTGATAAACTAAATGGAATGGATTTTCTCCATTAAACTATTGACTTACAAAGATTACAAGCATGCTGGCCTAATGGCTCTGGGATAGTTTCACTAGTCAAAAAAATTACCAACAATTTCCAGGAAACCAGATTTAAAATAAAAATTTTGAGTGAGTTTGTCAAAAAGAAAATATTATAGTATGTGTTATGTGCACACATGTACATGTGCATGTGCGAGTGTGTGTGTGTGTGTGTGTGTGTGTGTGTAAAGTAAAATTTGCCATTTATGTATAAAATGAAAAATTGCTACATAGTTCATAATATCTCTGAATTAGCAGTTGGTTTCCATAAATTGACTTTCATTATTAAAACCAGTAACCTGGTTAAAGGACTGGATAATAATAGTGATAATTTTCCCAGAAATCCCTCCCAAAGTGCTTGTAGGCTTTACTGCATACATTTAAAACTATTCTTACATTTCCTTGCCAGAGAGCTGATAATAGAGGAGGACCATCTCTGTGATGATAGCCCACATTCACACTACACAGAGGACACGTGGCTTTGCCCAACTTACTCGTTGGGCAGATAGAATCATCGAACACGTCATCCTCCGATCCCGACTCGTCCTCGTCGCTCTCCAGGCTGGACTCCTCTTCGCTGGACTCCTCGCTCTCTTCATCTTCGTCTGAGGTGAGAGAAGATCTTATTAGGAGAACAGATCCTACAGTACCAACCATTAAAGACACAGATCACATGTCCTGTCCTCAGCTCACTGAACCCAGTCATAGCAAGAGTGCCACTATGGTAGCGAACCTGAACCCTCCCCAGCTGACAAAATCCTCTAAGCTCCCCTTTCCCTAATAGCTTATTCCTCTGGTCTGCCTTCAGTGAACATTCTGTTAGATTTTAGTTACCCTATTTGTTAGTAACTTCCTGTCTACTGGTTGGTCCCTTGCTCTTCTGTTATGGGCTATCACTTATTCCAGAACTAAAGTCTGCCTTTCCCTACCCCAAAGCGTCATTTTAGCAAGCCACTTGGAGAGTCTATGTGATTGCTCTTCAGCAAGGGTCACGAGTGACTTTTTATTATTATGCTGTATATGGCATTTTTATAAAATAGACAAATGTCTGAATATCATCACCAAGGTAAGTGATTACAGACCCCTTTAGCATGTTCCATTTTGCTCTTAAAATACCATGGGAACATCTATGTACCACACATCATAAATTTGTGATTCTTGTGTTATGGAACATCAAATTAAACACAAGAGACAGATCTTTACTTTTAAGATTTAATTTTTCATTCGCTCATTTGTTTTTAACTATGGCCTTCCACATGCTAGACAAGTACTCTACCACAGCTTTACCTATTCCTCCTCTAATTTAAATTTTATTATAGTGATTTTTTTTTAAAGAGGGCATTGCTAAATTGTCCAGCAGACCAAACTTGTACCCATTTTAACCACCTGGGTAGCCAGGGTTACAAGCCTATATTTCTGTTCTAGGCTTTATGTACATTTCTAAAATCTAAAATCTCTCTGAAAATTAAGTAATTTGCACCACCATAAAGATAGACCAAAAATATTTTAACTCTAAATAGCTTTACATAGGCTAACTTTTCTGGAAAGAAACTAGACCCACTTTTCCTCAATTCTCCCAGTAAACATGGCTAAGCATTATGTATTAGACAAATGTAAGATTCCGAGAAACAGAGAAAAGTAAGCAAACCAGCTACATGCCCTGAAACCTGAAAAGCAATACTGTAGTAAGTTCTCTGAGTCATACGTGTCAGACTTGGAGGAAAAAGAGTTGGCACACTAGATACACCAACTGATGCAAGCAATGTAGAAAGGTCCAACAAACACTCCCACTTGCCAAATGATTAGAAACATGGCAACCTATCAAACTGGAAAAAGATAATACTTCTGCGATCAAATAAAAAAGAAAAACCATCATCACCTCCATCCATATCAAAGTCAAAGGAGGAGCCTAAATTTGTGTTCTCACAAGGCTGTAATGAAACCTCTTAATGTTCCCACTAGGACTGTATCAAGGTATTTGGGACATTCTCCACAGCTAGCTTATAAACAACTCTTTAACTGCCACCAACATCAAGATCACATGGTTTGGACAAGAGTTGTGGCACATGAAGCAAGCAGAGTAAAAGTTTGAGGCCAGCCTTGTCTATATAGTTGTTAGTTCCAGGGCATCCAGGGTTACACAGAGAAACTCTGTCTCAACAAACAAAAAAGAGTGGATGAGTAGCCTTGCACGTCTCCCATCTTGCAGAAGATGACTAGAGTAGAGTCAGGGCTTTCACTACTAGCCATATGCATCAAGTTTATCTCTACCACATTGTCAGTAAAGACTCCATGTAGTGCTAGAACTCATTCCCATACACAGAAGTAACAAGGAAGACTCACTTTTCTTCAGTGACAATGAAGACTGAATGGTACATATTTCTACTTTAATAAAGAGACAACAGATGATCCCAGGGGACAACCTAGTCTATGGCAGCTTTGGTAGGGAAGTCTGAAGGCTCACCTCCCAGAAGATATCATCACAATAACAATGGGAAAGAAAACACAATGGTTGATAACACTAGACCTATTCAAGTCTACTACATGGTAGCTGCACTGTGTCAGACTCACCAGAGAGTCTCCTAGAGATTGTATTAATTTTTCTCTGTCACTGCAATAAGATATCCTGGCAGAAGTAATTTAAGGGAGAAAGGGCTTATTTGGCTCACAGTTCCAGGCTGCAGTCCATCACACAAGAGAACTGAAGGAGCAATGGCTTGAGAGAATTAGTCATGTTACTGAACCCATAGAAAGGGCAGAGAGCAATGAATTCATGCATGCATACTTATGCTCAGCTTGTTTTCTTCACTGCTAAACCATTCAGAATCTCCTTCCTAGGAAATGGTGCCACCCATGACAGACGGGTTTTCCCATCGCAATTAACATAATCAGGATAAATCCAAGTGACACACCTTTAGACCAGCCTAATCTAGACAACCCTTCACTGAGAACCTCTTCCCAGATGACGATAGATTGAATCAAGTTAACAATTAAAACTAACCATTGCCAAGGGGAAGCTGTGACTCTAGCCTCTGCCTCTTCCTATGTATCTAGTGTCCCATCAGAAGGCAAGAACTGTAGGCTCTCCACCATGACCAGAGCAACCAGCATCAGCATCTCTGTCAGTTACAGAGTTGTGATGGTTAGATATCATCATTATCAGCTTGAGTGGATTTGAACTCACCTAAGGCATACATCTTTGAGGGTCTCTGAGTAGATCTCCAGAAAAGCTTAGCTGAGGGAGACTCACCTGAATGTAGAAAGCACCATCCCATGGGCTGGGGTCCCAGGCTGAACAATAAAGTAAATAAGAGGAAGGGACCAGTTCTCTCCTCTCTCTTTTTCTTGTCTGTTGACCCAATGTGACTTCCTATCTCCTGAGGTACCTTCTTGTCACTATGTTCTACGTCCTGGAAATAAATTCTTTATTTCTTACGTTGATTCTGTCAGATATTATGTTACGGAATTGAGAGAAGAGTGAATGCCAATATTATTTGTGGAAATCCTAGTTACCTGGTGGGGTACTGCTCCCACTGTACAGAAATAACATAGAGTGTACCCCATATATTCTGACACTTACATGTACAAAGAGATTCCATCTTTCTCTAATAGAATGGCATATATATATACATATTTAATATATATATAAGTTTATAAATGGTATATGTGCAAATACACATATAATATATGAATATATTTATATATGTATATGTATTGGTCATTCTATTGGAGTAAAATACATATATTATATATTTACATATATACATATATTAATATATAAAAACAGTGAAAACATGGAGATAAAAGAATGAACTGTATACACTATATACACTGCATAATGTACACTGTTCACAGAAATGTACATTAACATGGCAACTTTGCGGGGGGAACTGTATGAACTTTCCTCAAAACTGCCATGTGATCCAGCGTTCCACTCCTGGGTATATATACAAAGGAAATGAGACTCAGGGGCAGAAATACCTGTGTGCTGGCGATTATTGTGCCACTATTTACTATTGCCAACATACCGAATCAGCGAGTCAACAGATGAACAGATAGGAAAGAGAATATTTATACACGCTGGAGTCGTACACAGAACAAGTGTCAAGTGTTTCCTGTTATAGATGAGAATTGGACAAGAAGAAAAAGAAAGGCCCATGAGTGGGGCTGTTGAGAACTGGGGAAGGCCTTAGGGAGAAGGAAGAAGGCAGCCGAGCGGTAGGAGGACTGTCCACAGCATCACGTGTACATACTGTGTGAAAAGTTCAATGAAGTTTTACATTCATGAACTTTGCTGGAAAAAGAAGCCAATTCCTTAAGAAAACTGAACTTGCCACCCAAGCCCATCTAATATAAAACAATGGCTGAATATCACTGAAACTATTAACAAATTTTGCTTCATAATTTAACCCCACCACCAAGTCTTCAGTTCCAAATAGCTTCACAGGTAAATTCTACTAAATGTTGAGAGAAGATATAGTATCTTCTAGAAAAATCAAAGGTGAGAAAAGACGTCCTAATTCACAGCTTTGGTGAGAACCAGAGATAGAAGTGGGCCGGGCAGTTCAGTGTTAGACACCTCCATTCCTGTCCTTGGCCAGAACCTGGGAATGGCTGTGAACCTGTCCCAGCCATAGGCTAGTGATGTCAGAAAACATTATGGATCCTGGTCTGGTTTCTAGTTATCTCTCTTCCCCTGGATGAGCTCCTGTCCAGAAGCCATATCTGAGGGTATGACTAACATTCCAGTCCAGACACTAATTTATTTTGGTGAACAGTTGTGGAATGGGACCTCTAGGTTTTCTTGGTGGAAATGGGTTGTATTAGAGACAACCTCAGAGACAGTCACATGTGCTGATGTCTCATTGAGGAATGAAAGCTAAGCTCTTCGGCTTAGAGTGTCTGACCAATAGTGGGCCCAAGTTTGAGTTCTCTCCACTTTTCTCCCCATGTCTTCCTTCTTCCTGCAGTCTATGTTTTCTGACTTGTCTGTAGTCTGTTTGTTGCCTTGTGTGTGCATGTGTGTGTGTGTCTGTCTGTGCATGTTTGTGTCCGTGTGTCTCTCTGTATCCATGTGTGCCTCTCTTTGTGTGCCTGTGTCTCTGTTCTCTGTCTCTCTCTCTCTCTGTGTCTGTCTCTGTCTCTATGTCTCTCTGTCTCTCTGTCTCTCTGTCTCTCTGTCTCTCTGTCTCTCTGTCTCTCTCTCTCTCTCTCTCTCTCTCTCTCAATATATATCTGCCACAAATGTTGTAGGTAGCATGAAGACAGAGATGGATTGTGTCTGTTTGCAGTGTAGTGTGCTTTTCTGAATCATTTTGGGGTTTCTTCCCTTGTGAAACACTGTTAAATATTTCTATGAAGAGTCCCTAATCTCTTTCTCCCACACCATGTTTTCTGTGCTGTTTAATGAATACAGAGTGAAGCCCTTCATTAAAGATACAACTACTAGGGCACATATTCTCTCTCTCGTCTCTCTTTCTCTTTGTGTTTGTCTGTCTCTGTCTCTCTGTCTCTGTCTGTCTCTCTCTCTTTATGTCTGTCTGTCTCCATCTCTGTCTCTGTCTGTCTCTGCTGTGTGTGTGTGTGTGTGTGTGTGTGTGTGCGTGTGTGTGTGTGTGTGTGTGTGTTGCCTGTCCTCCTTTTGCTTGCAGTTGTCTGCTGTGTGACTGCATGCAGACCTTTAGTACTGAACATACCTATTTCCTTTAAGGATATATGGCTTTTTTGTTCTGGCTTTTTTGTTCTGGTTAAACAGGTATATAAAACCAATCATAATTCTGTATGTTAGCAGTAAGCTTGAAGATACTGAGAGCAAAATATGATCTTATGCACAGTCACTCATATTAGGAAACCATGCAGCTGTAAATCTTACAAAGCAGAGGCATGTGTTGCGTGTTGAAATAACATGCTGATTAATTGACAAGCATGCAAGGTCTGTCCTGAGACATGCAGAGCCAAGCTGATAAACAGGTTTAACACAAATGTGTTAAAGAGTCTAACAAGATTTCTTTGTTGTTATTCTAAAATATGGAAAGATTAAGGAGCTGGAGAAGCTAAAACCATTTTGAGAAAGAAGACTCAAGTGAGAGGAACAACTGGTCTACCTGATTTCAATTCTTACTATGCAGCCACAATAACAAAAGGGGTAGGTCACTGTAACAAAACAGAAAACCCAGAGCAATATCCATACACATAGACCCATACAACAACTGTGACACATGATTCAAAAAAAAGCAAAAACAATTCAAAGGACAGAGACACCCTCCTCAACAAATGCTGCATGTGTAAAGTTACAGATGGAAAGAAAGTTGTGAATCATATAGCATACAAAGGACTAGTCTCTAGAACACAGGGAACTCAAAATTCAATACCAAGACAGAAGGTCAAGCTTACCAATCTTACTTAGACATGTACAAAAGCTGAGGATAGCTATTTCACCTAAACTATCCTATATTAACTCATACCAAACACACACACACACACACACACACACATGCATCCACCACAAATGCACAAACATTTGAGTACACACCTGTGCACACATACATGCACCACACACACTTCAGTTACATATATATATATATGTGTGTGTGTGTGTGTGTGTGTGTGTGTATGTATGTGTACACACGCACATACACCACACAAATGGATTCACACTTCAGTTCTTCAAACACACCCAATCAGCTTACAGCCCCTGTTCTTTAACCCTACAGTACTTCTACATTGCCTGAGCAGTAAGTAGTAGGTGAGAACTGTGCCAGACAGAAAGCTCAGTTATGTCTCTCTTTAGCGTTGACAAGAAGAAATGGGCTAGCACATGAGGGAGAAACACAAACCAGCATCTCCTTCAACTTCCTTCTTCTTAACCCGCTTAATCTTCTTCTTCAGGACCTTCATGAGGAAGTTTGCAAATTTATTATTTTCTCCAAGGGCTGATTGGAAACCGGCGTAGAGTGCCTTTTCCTGCTCCTGGAGTTTGGTGATCTCATTCTTTTTCTCTTCCATCTCTTTAAGAGTTTCGTTTATTTTCCACTAGAGGGAGGGAGGGACATAACATATGTTTCTAACAAACTGACTTCAGAGTGTAATGCCTGTTCCAATGCAAAGCTGGAATCTAAAAGATATTTTTGAACTTCTTATAGAAATCTATTTCTGATGTTTCTAGAACTGTTTGATTAAATTTACATTTTTTAAAAATGTCACTCAAGTTCAGCATCTTTGAAATGTTCACCTTTGTCCAAAAAAAAAATCTAAATTAAACAAATTAGAATTTTGGGTTGGTTTGGTTTTGTTGTTTGTTTGTTTGTTTTTTTTTTTTTTTTTTTTTTTTTTTTTTTTTTTTTTTTTTTTTTTGAGTCAGAGTTTCTCTGTAAAGCTCTGGGTGTCCTGAAATTTGCTCTGTAGACCAGGCTGGTCTTGTACTCACACCGATCTCATTGCCTCTGCCTCATTGCCTTTAGTACTGGGACTAAAGGTCTGCACCAGTACATTAGAATTTTTACTGACAGTCAGATAAAATGGTACTTACAGAGAAACATAGTCACAGATGTGAAGCAGTGCACCTAACATGGCACAGGCCCAGCATTCATAGCTGGATTTCTTAATGCCCATCCTAGAGGATTGACCAATATCTCCAACTCAAGCCATGATGGAGTGCCCACTGATGGGAGCAGTATCTGTGACCAGACACGTGCCTCAAAAATGACTGTTCAGAGTGACAGCATCTGAAACCTGACCCTGCAGAATCACCTGAGAATAAGGTGCCACACCCAGGCTTGGAGAGGCATCTGGAGGCCCTGGAAGGACTGCCAAGGGAGTGGAAGCTGTAGACAATAATTCAACTCTGTGCCCCATTCCTCTCTCTCCTTTACACCTACCCCTGGATCTAATGCTCAGTACCACTTTAATCTCTCTTGCCCCCTATCTTCCTCTTTTGATCTTATCTGCCCCTGTCCTGCCCCCAACCCCTTTCCCCAAAGTACACAGGACAGCCTGGTAGGCAGGGTTTAACTTCCTGAGACTTTCAATTCTTAGATGATATGACGGTCTATTTTTATCTCTCTCTTCTCGAAGCCACTTTACCCAGATCTTTCTTTCTTTTCAAGGTAGTTAACAGTATCCCCATTCTTATTCCGCAAAAGCAACCTACAGATCAATGCAATCCTAAACAAAACTTTGATGATATTCTTCACAGAAGTAGAAATCTTCAAAATCATAGGAAGTATAAAATATCCTCACAGCCATAGCAATTGTACACAAAAATAATTCTTCCGGAGAGATCACCACACAATGTTTCAAGTTAGAGTTATGATGAAAAAAGATCAACAACAACAAAAAAACTGAAACAACAACACAGCTTAGTACTGCTAAAAAATTGGGCATGCAGATCAATAGAACAGAATAGAAGACCAGATACAAGTTCACGTAATTATAACCACCTCATTTTGACAAAGATGCCAAAATCATCATCAGCAAATGATATTGAAGAAAAAAATATATCTATATCTGTATCTATATCTAAACCTTTATATTTACATAATCTATATCTATATCATCTATCTATATCTATATCTAATCTTTTATATCCATGTAATCTATATCATCTATATCTATATGTAGAAAAATGAAATTAAGTTCTTATCTTTTACCTTGCCCAAAAGTCAACACCAAATAGATCAGACACATCAACCTAGGGCATGAAAAAACCATGCCAGATATGGGATATCCCTATAAGTTATTGTACAGAAAGACCCCAGAGGCTACCAAAACAAAATAAGCCACTGCCATCGCTTTTAGCTGGCCCCTATAACAATATGGTGGGACTCTATTGTCAAAGACACCACAAACTTTGCTTGCACAACATGGAAAAAATCAGGCTGTGACTGACCTCTCTGTTGGCTACCTTTCTCAGTGCTGGAGGGGTTTTGCGAGCTACTGGGAGAAACAAGTCATCAACAGCCTCACTCAACCTGCTGTAATTTCATGCTAGAATATCATCCTTCCAGGCCACATGTGCCAGCTGGTGCAATGTTACAGATGTGTCCTCCTGCTCTCTGATGGCAGCTGAGGTCTGCTCCATGGGAGAGAACTCATCCCTGGCACTATGAACCTGGGCAAAAACTGGGGCGAGTATAGTCCCTCAGAGGAGCCGATGACTGCTGTTTCACTAAATGGGCATATTGTCAAATTGACTTCTAAACATCTGTGATTATATTCACAGAATGGTGCTGTTCTCTACCTTGGTCAGAGGGAAGCTTGTTTTGGAGGTGGGCACCTGTTAATGCAGAGACTCATAACTGGCTAAAAGACTAAGAATGGGTGATAGTTGAGCGACTAAATGGGACAACTCCTGCCCTAAGGTTTAGGGAATAATGCAGAAGAGGGGTATAAGACTCAGGGGATCTGAGGAGTGCTGTAAATGCTGTCAGACATGGCATACACTCATGGCTTCAAGGCAGCTATGATTACTTGCGTAAGACCTGAGCAAAATAAAAGCAGCCAGCATTCTCTCTTGGATGAGGTAGTGCTCATGATGTCCCAGTTCTAGGAAATTCTAGGAAAGGAGGTGGTGAAATGTAAGAATGCTGCAGGAGACAGAGCAAGTTTTCTTTGGGTGTGGCCATTGGTAGGCTGTGCATTCTCTGATGGGATGGGGGGAAGGAGGAGAAGGAAGAAGAGGATGAGGAAGAAGATTGGTTGTGAGGGGCTGAGGGCTGGAAGGAAGGAGCTGTTGGGTAGAAATGGTAAAGATACATTATATGAGTGTGTGAAATTGTCAACAAATAAAGAGAAATGTTCTCACAAAAACCAAGCTCTATCATTTGTGGGGAAAAAAAATGGTTGCAACAGGAGATAATTATATTAACCAAATTAAGCTAGTAACAGAAAGACAAATATGGGTTTATCTCATATGTATTTCCTAGAATGTGTGAGTATATATGTTCATGTCTGCAGGGGCACATGTATTCATATATATGTAGAAAATAGAGATGGATATTGTGTCTTCCTTAATCATTTTCTACTTTGTTATTTTTAAATGTCTCTCTCAAACATGTGAGTGTATGTTTATGTGTATGAGCATGCACTCATGCGTGTGTGTGTGTGTGTGTGTGTGTGTGTGTGTGTGTGTGTATGCCTATGTCACAGTGCCTGTATGGTCAAGAAAACAACTTTTAAGAGTTGACTTTCTCTATCTAATGCAGTGGTTCTCAACCTGTGGGTCACAGCTCCTTCAGCAAACCTTTGTCTCCAAAAGTATTTCCATTATGATTCATAACAGTGGCAAAATTATAGTAATGAAGTAGCAACAAAATTTATGGCTGGGGGTCACCACAACATGAGAGACTATATTAAAGGGTTGCAGCGTTAGGAACATTGAGAACCATGGTCTAGAGAATGAATTGAAGAGCTGACCTCAGGTGAGCAGGTTTGTTAGCGAGTGTCTTTATCCACTGAGCTATTTTGCTAGGCTTCTCTGTCTTGTTTCCCTGAGACACCATGTCTCATTGAACCTAAACCAACTTGTCTAGATTGGCTGACCAGTAAGATCCCCAGACCCTCCTTTTCTGTCTCTTGGACTTGGGTTACAGGCATGGGCTGCTGTGCCCAGCGCTTTACACTGGTTTTGAGGAGTCAGACTGATCTTCCCTAACTTAAAAAGCTCTTACTTGCATGTCTTGCTCCTCTTTGTCTAAGGAATTAACTCGCTCTTGAAGAATATTTTCCTGTTTTTCAAAATTCTTGAGAAGAAGCATTTCTTGAAACAATGTGACATGGTGGAGGTCAGATAATTTCATCTTAGTATCTAGCTTCAGTTTCTGATGTCTTAGAAGATGAAGTTCTGCATCGAAAGTGACAATCAGTTCTTTGATCTGAGGTAAAAAAAGAGATTTGAGCATATGTAAGTTAAAACACAAATGTTCTGTTTCAAACTGTCCAACGGTACTAATGGATCTAAAAATATTTCTCATTACATATTTTGACTAGAGATATAATTATGTGCTCATATAAACTCACTTATTGGTGGAACAGAATTTGCATAGCTTAGTGATGGGAATTCTATAATACAGTCCTTTAAGCTGCTTTATCACTATTGACTAAGCCATATATATAATGTCAGTGAGCAATGGCTTAGTCAATAGTGATATATATATATATATATATATATATATATATATATATATATATGTACATATATATATATATATATAACCCATTTTCAATGCTTTCTCACAGTAAGTCTAAATAAACATTACTCTTAACTTTTTTATTTAAAAAAAAAAGTTGAAAATGGAGATAGGTGCCTAGCTCAGTTGTCATCAGAGAAGCATCATCCAGCAGAGGATAAACAATGGATGAGCAGATGGAGACCCACAGCCAAATACTAGACAGGATGTGGTGGTTTGAATAAGTTCGGTCTTCATAGACTTACATGGTTAAATGCCTAGTCCATGGAGAGTGGCATTCCTAGGAGGTGTGGTCTTATTGGAGGATGTGTCACTATGGCAGTGGGATTTTAGGTCTCTATGTTCAAGCTCCACCCAGTGTGGAATTAGAGTCTATTTCATTCTGCCTTCATATCAAGATATAGAACTCTCAGCTCCTTCTCCAGAACCATGTCTGCCTATAGGCTGCTATACTCCCATCATGATGATAATGGACTAAATCTATTAAACTGTAAGCAAGCCCCACTTAAATGTTTTCTGTTATAAGAGTTGCTTTGGTCATGTTGTCTCTTTACAGCAATAAAAACCCTAACTAAAACACAAGGGAACCCTGAAGAAGACAGAATTAGGGGTGGGAAGTGGGGGTGGGGGTGGGGTGGGACTTTAGGGGCCAGAGGGGTCAAGTATACCATGAGCACACAGCCCACAGGATCAACTATGCAGGGCTCATAGGGGCTCACAGAAACCATAGTGACAAACATTGACCTTGTATTGGTCTGAGCAAGAGCCTATGCATATACCTCATGGTTGTATAGTTGGTGTTCTTGTGGGACTTGGGAGTAGGGGGTGGCTCTGACTCTTTTGCCTGTGCTTGGGACCCTTTTCCTCATACTAGGTTGCCTCATCCAGCAGTGATGTAAGAGTCTGTGCCCAGTCTTAATGTATCTTGTTAGGCAATGTTTGGTAGGTATCCCTGGGAGGATATTTTTTTTTTGAAGGGAAACAGAAGAGGAGTTGTTCTGAGGAAGAAGGGATGGAGGAGGTCTGGGAGGAGTGGAGAGAGGAGAAACTGTGGTGAGAATGTAATATATGAGAGAAGAATAAAAATTTAGAAAGTAAAGAATGAAAATTATTTTTACATAGGTAAATGCCATAATAGAGTCACCTAGAAACTGTTCGATTATCCCATTTTCCAAATGAAGAAATGAGGTTAAAGATGATTGCTCTGTAATTAAGGCTACCTTATTATAAAGGTGGAACAGAAGTCCAAATTCTTACCCCTGGTCTGGACCTTATTCCACTACGGCCAAGGAGCTGTCTGTCCTCCTGTGTACTCTGATCAGCACAACTCCACCTACTCACTGCAGCATCAGTGGAGAGCCTAAGAGGGAACCATGACTATTGATGACCCCAAAGAAACTTGCACCGTGGGGAACAGAAAACCACTGAATGTTATCTGTTGGATTGTATAGGATGTCTTGACGGTTAAAAACTTAGTGCGCATGAAGCTTTCTACTAGAGAATAATAAACAGTAAGATAGATGTCTGCAGGTTTGTGGTGGTCAAATTGCTAGAGAATTTTAGAGTGCGAAAATACAGAAATCAACCCAAAGAAACGGCTCATGCTTTTCAGTAAGTGTGGTTATAGAGTGTGTATTTGGGCTTCCTTTTATGGTAACTCAATGAGGCCGAATTATTCCCAATTTCTCTGTAGGCAGGAGGACATTTTCTTTTTCAGAAAACCATTCTGAAACCAGACCACAGGGGTCTGCAGGTCTGTAAGGGTTATTATACCTGTTCTGTTGGCTCTGGTAGCTGACAGCTTACTAGGTTTGTGAGGGTAGTGAGTGCTTTTCTTGAGCACTGTTGTGTTCCTACTACCCCGCTATTAAGCCTCCGAATGTGGCATGGCCAACAGACATTTGCTAAATTAATGAAGTCAATAAGTTAATGTGATTATAGCAAAGCTATATTAGAGCATATATAGCAAAGCTATATTAGAGCATCTACTATGTGTCTGGCGTGCCTTATGTCTAGACATCATGAGGGAAATAGGAGAAGATGTGTGATCCATATCTGAAGGACTGTAAACTCTACCTGGTAAGACAAAGCTAACGCACATGAAATATCAAGAAGTAAGACGTAAGATGTTGACTTCAGGGGAGATGGAGTCCAGAAACAAGGAGAGGGTGGGTGTGGAAGATGCTAGAGAGTGCTTGGACTGGTCTGTGCTTTGAATGAGCCCAGTTCTGAAAGGCAGTCATTGCAGTCAGGAGGGATGGGTAGAGGAACAATGACATGAAATGGTAGTAAACAGAGAGCCTGGGAGGCAGGAGGGTGGGAGAACAGGCCTGGGTGAAGCAGGGCTGACGATAGAGAAGAAGGCTGGGGAGCAACAGGGTGGAGCTGAAAAGAGCAGAGGAAGGGGCTCCTTGTTCATGTCCAGTAGCAGGGAACTATCCAGGAAAGGTGCTTTCCTTCGGTGGTTAAGCTGTACCCCACACTTCTGATCCAAGCCTGGTTCTGGTTTCCCTGGAAATGACAGCACCTGTCATTCCAGCTATACAATAGTTTTGCATCCAGTCACCACCACAGATGCTCCCTCCCACTGGAGGAACCTGGATGCGCAGGAAAGGAGAGTTGATGGGCCAGCATGGTGCTCACACCTGTAATCCTGAACTCTGGGGCCAGGTCAGGCTACATAGTGAGTTTTAGGCCAACCTGAGCCACAAAATGAGACCAGAGAGACAGAAAGAAAGACATAGAGAGACAAAGACAGGGAGACAGTGGTGTGAAAAAAGCAGAGACTTCGTCCTATTGTCTTTTCAAGGCTGTCCCTCCAGTTCCCTTTACCATGACTTCATTGGGTTGCAAGTATCTTCTGGTGTGTTTCCCTGTGGGAGAAAAGGACACAAAGCTCCAACATTCTACAGAGAGCCCTAAGCTTAGTTAGGGAACTAGTTAGGGGAAGAAAGCCAGGTCATCAGTGAATACTGAGCTGGCCGGCATTTGGGGGAAAGGTTAATGCAGAGAAGTTTGAAATCAACCAATCATTAGCTACTATTCATTCTTTCATCTTCACGTAGAGGGGCAGCTCTGCCTCTTACCCTGTTGCACAAAAACTGTTGCATGTACAAGTGTTTAACCTCATCTCTCTTCATAATCTCCAACTCCACATCGCTTGGCTCCGCCCTCTCGAACTCAGTTGTCTTTGGAAGGTCCAGGAGACCTGATGCCTTGGACGACCGAGACAGGGAGTCTCTAGTTGTCAGCTCTGCTTCCTTTCCGGGGGTCAGTTTGAGGAACCCCAGCCCTCCCCCAGCTGAGCCCCCAGATTCCGACTGCTTGCTGCTGCTTTTGGCATCCTGCCGCTTCCTCTGCTTTCTCTTAAATCTCAGGAGTGTCTCCTCGTCGTACTGAAATCTCCTCTCTGGGACTTCTTCTGGATATATCTGCGGGACCTGGGGGATGGGCATGTGCTTGGAGGTGGGGATGGAAGAATGAATGCTCTTCAGTTCCTGGACCAGGCACTGGATTTCCTCAATGACAGCCAACTTGAGATCTCGAAGTGAAAGGATGCACTTGTTCATGTACCTCTTCTTTCCGTGGGCCTGAAACAAGAGCGGGGTGGGAAGCAACCTCATGACCTTCTCGCAGAGGGCGGTCTGGAATGGTTTCTCACCCTTTATCTTTGGGCTGACGGGACTAGGGAAAAGCAAAGTCTCTGTTTGGAACAGTCAGTTATGCTTTCCCTGACTTTCAGGTGCCGCCCAGTAAGACCCGAGGCCAGCCTGGATCTGACCCCTTTCTCTTTCTCCCATTGGTCCCTTTAGCTGGTTTGCAAGGTTGAGGTTCCTGTCCTTCAGCCTCCTCATGGAAGCCTCTCAGGAGACTTGTGTTTATATAGACACTCTGTGCATTTACTAGTTCCTTCCCTTGATGGAAATTTGGATTTCTTTTTTTAAGAATCACCTTGGCTGCTCACATAGGACCTAACTATAAGTCACCCTGTTCTCATTTTATATTCTTATTTGAGCCAAAGCATATTTGCACCAGCACTCCACACACCCACAGCTTACTCATTACATACTCTATTCTACAAGTATCTCCCAGTACCTAAAGCACAACACCCACTGTGTACAACGAGGCTGTGAACCAGACTAAGCCTTACTCCACATGAAGTAGTGTTTTGTTTTTAAGACCAAATGTACTTTGTCATGTAGTCTTATAAAACTTACCTATCTATTTATTAGGAAATAAAATCAGTAAAATAAGATCAACATTTTTACCTACTTGAGAATGAGTCTTTAAAGTATTAAGACTTAAAATGAAAAGTCAGCACTGGGTATGTGCGGAACCACCTAGTTGCTCTCACAGAAGATCCAGGTTTAATTCCCAGCACCCACATGGCAGCTCACAACCATCTATTTATCCAGTTTCAGAGGGTCCAATGCCCTCTTCTGGCTTCTATAGGTACTACCAAGCATACACATATGGGCACATCTCTAAATGCAGGTAAAACATTCTCGAACGTTAAATAAATACATGAAGTATTCACAAGAATATGTGTCTGTGAATAAGAATTGAACAATACTACATAAATATAATTGGTACATTAAACTTACCTTGGGGGGAAATAGCTAGAAAAATAGTCTATAATCTAAATGGTCACTAGTAAGACGTTGGAAATGTTGATTGTGACCAAAAGAATAAAGTTATGATGATTGATCCTGCAACTGTGAATATTAGCTAACATGCCAAGATGCTTATAACACCAGCATAAATAACAGCTTTTGCACAAAAGGAAAAGACATATCTTCTTCAGGATACTTTGTTCCATTTTTCAGAACATGCTACCTACAGAATATAGAACTTACACCTTTGTCAATATGATACCGGGAACTGTGTAGTCTACACAACTGCATGAGTTAGCCAAGTAGTTAATCCTTCTTTTGAACAAAGTAGTCACATGCTTTCTGAACCTCTAAGTGTGAAAAAGCAATTCCCTAATGATTTCAAAGGTGCCTGAAAAATTAGTATTGAATAAATGAGGAAGAAAAAGGCAATTTAATTTAAAAAAAATGAGGCTCAGAGCCAAGAGTGATTGGCAGCAGTTTAGAAAACTCAGAGACTAACGTGTTGGTTTCATTTCTGATAAAAGATGGAAGTCCTATAAAGAAAATATTAAATGGTGACATTTGTTCTAACTGTTCAATGGGCTGTGGCAGCCAGAAAACAAATCTACTAAGGATTCCATTGCATAGGATTTTCCCCATAAAAATGGCATGGAGCCGTATAAGTAACCTGAAGGCCAGTTCGGTGCTATGAGCTGATAACACTTATAGACAAATCTCTAGCCCTCTCTGGGTCTGTGTCTTGTCATTTATAAAAAGGACATATTCGAGACTCCTACGAAAATTGCCTTCAGCTCTAAATTTCCATGTTTATGTGCATGTGTGAATCAGAGAGATAAATGGCAGGGTGAGCACACTCTACTTAACAACAGAATAGTTTTCACTGGGTACCATCGTGTCAAGTATCCCCAGTTCCTCCTCCTTCTTGGCCGCATTTATTCTCATGTGCTCAGGTATCTTGTAGTCCGCGGATGTCTTCAGATTGAAATCGCCCATGAATGTTTGGGCTTCTCTGATGGCCTGGACATCCTTGGGATCTTCATAGTCATCATCGGGCTTGCTCTTGTAACTGTCAGAGAAGCAGACAGCATAGACAGGAGTGGAACAACAGACTCGGAGAAGCAGACAGCATAGACAGGAGTGGAACAACAGACTTTTGAGTGCGGACTTAACGCCTCCTCCCAGATCTCCATAGGAATAACTTTTGGGAAGTACAGAAAGCAACGGTGAATCATCAGAGAAGTTGAGAGTAGGGAAAAAAAACTATTAGGAGGCAGTTATATTGATACAGTTCAGAAATACAGGCAAAAAGATGAAATTATATTAACCAAGAAATAAGACTAGAAAATTTTAAAAAAGCTGTGACCCAGAAGGCCCCAGGAGCTACAAAAATATTTTCTCATTAGAGTCTCAAGGGAAAGGGCGTAGAGAGAATAAAATGCTACACGCATTTAGTAACCCTCAGTGATGGGCTGTTAATGGGTGCATCTCAGCTTTCCCATCTCCACACACACACACACACACACACACACATCAGGGGCAGCATTCATACCGAGACAAAACTCAAGAATTGTTCTCTAAAGAAACAGGAGTCCTGGCTCAGGGAGCTCTGAGGTATCTTTGGGTATCCCTTAAAAGTCTTTACTTGGAAATTGCCAATCGTCCACGCAATGAACGTGAAGTGTGCCAGCCGGAATGAGCATGCGCCTCTGGCCTGCAGTCAGCACTTTCTTTCCTTTAAGAGAAACACCCTTTGGGGACATGCAGTGTGAACTAGCAGAGGAAGCCCCTGTGTATTCCTCAACAATTACTCACATATGTAGATCTGCATCAAGTGGAAGAACTGTTGTTTTTTAAAAAGGAGAATGGCCACAGGGGGTGAAAAGGAAGGGAAGGGGCCCATGCCATAAATGTCACCATGAAAGACAGCCTGAAGTCAGTCTCCAGACCCCCATTAGCATTAGGAGATGACAAATCCCCACAATTGCCCTGTGATCTTCACACGTGCACTATGTCACACCCCTCCTGCAGTTAACAGATAAATGTAAAAAAAAAAAAAAAAAAAAAAAGACACGTTATAAAAGTCAGCATCTAGGCTTGATTTTTAAGGTGGAGAACAAGCCCGGCCTGACGGCTCCAGCCTGTGATTCCAATCCGAGGGCTCCAGCCTGTGATCCCAACCCGGAGATGAGTGGTGTGAGAAAGACAGCGGAGCATCTTGAGAATGCACGAAGGAATAAAATAGCTGGGAATAAAAGAGAATTTATTCAACACAATAGAAAAGTGAACTTAAAATCATCAAGGGATGGAGTGACTCTCCCTAACGCTAGAGAGAAACAAGAATGTCTAGGCTCTTTATTTTCAGCCAGCATAATGTAGCATGTCCCAGGCAATAAAGTGAAGAAAAATAAGAAATAAAAGGCAAAAAATAAAATAAAATTAGTAACGCCGAATCCATCTTTAATGCAAAGTGAGGTTGGCAAAATGAAAGAGTCGGCTAGGAACAGAATGGAAAAGAGAACAGAAAAGCTCCTGGCTTAGGAACACTGAACGCTGACGCTGCAAAGTTCACTTTCTCTCTACGGGAAACCCTTCAGGTAGTCCAAGGCTCCTGCAGGACAGGCAAATGAGAAACCCTCACTGAAGTCAGCCTCTGGCCCATGGATAAGATCCCTGCTTTCAGCATTTTCTAGGGTAGGGAATGGGCTGGTCTGCTTTGCCAAGCAGAATCTGCAGTGGACTGCTCTCTCTGAGTCCTATGGGGATAGACTGCACAACCTGAGCTACCAGAGAAGAGTGAAGATGGCAAGCACATACTCAAACAGTCAAACAAATCCCAACACACACACACACACACACACACACACACACACACACACAAATCCCAACACACACACACACACACACACATACACACACACAAATAAATAAATAAACAAAACTTGAAAGTAGAGTTTTCATATGGAGTTGAACTTATCTTGTTTATGATATTAAAATAGGTCCAATTAGCCAGTTTGGAAATGAGCAAGAAGCTGAAGAGACACATCTCCTATGAAGATACCCAAATGCCCACTGGATATATTTAAAAAACGGAAAGAAGGCACCAAGTGGCTTCAATCCCAACACTCAGGAAACAGAGGCAAGAGTATCTCTCTGAGTTTGAGGCCGTACTGGTCTACACAGTGAGTTCCAAGACATGTTGGGAGAGTGTTGCAAAGAACAGTAAGAAAGCAAAACACAAACTGTTCAGAATCACTAGCCATCGGGGAAATATAAACCCAAACCACAGCAAAACATCATTTCACACTCTTCAGGGTGACTGGGACCAAGCCCCAAAGGGCACGGAGCACTGAAGACATACGAAGGAATGAAACTTCTTGTGCATTGCCGGTTTCCTAAAAGAATACACCGTTATTACAGAACACAGGTGAGACGGTCCTCAGGAAACGGAACCTACGAGCACTATCGGACCCGCCAATCTTACAATGAGGCATTCATTCAAACAACTGACATCGTGTTTTCTACGATAGTGTGACAGAAAAGAGCTGTTCACTCCTTAAAAAGCGTTCTGACTATATTAGCAAATAGAATTTTTTAAAGCAGAAACTAAAGGTTCTAGAAATGTCACTTCCTAGTGTTGCTGATGCTACCCCTTCACCGTTCCCTCCTGTCTGGTAACAAACACAACATGTGCAAAGTTACATTTGGGGTCACGAATTACGAGTATAAGAATATAAGTCACACATGACTCACAGCTCCTCCCATTCCTTTTTGCGCTCTTGAATCTTATGTTGAGCCCGTTCAGCTTGTTGGATAAGTTTCCTTGTTTTCTCGATTTGGTTTTCTACCATAATTTCGCTCAAAGTTCTAGGCCGAAACTTCCTTCTTTTTTCCGCTAGAAAGTTTTCTTGTAGGCTAATACTTCCACCTGTACAAAGAATTACTTTTCAACACTTATAAGACAAAAAAAAAATACCTCTCAAATACTGTTTTCAACCTACACACACGTGTACACACACACACATGATCAAGATAAAATATGGAGCCACCATGAATTCAATCCCCGAACCACAGATGTTCTTTGACCTTTGATCCAGGGACACATCCTGATAAACCCACTGTAAATTGAAAATGGCTGATTTTAAAATGTATTTATGAAATCTGTCCCAGAGAATAAACTCATATCTGAGCATACCATGCTCAGAAGATCTACATTAGCCTACCCAACACTCAGAGCCTACTTTACAATAAAACTCTGAGTATCTCATGCAAGTTTTTAAATATTGTACTGACCGTGGAAAACAGAATGGCCCGGTAGGCATGCTTACACACCATTACTGAGTTACAAAAATTGTAAGACGGACAATCATTAAGTTGTCTGCGATTTCTAAGTGCAATATCAGAACAGAAATATACGGCATAATTATTGCTGTTAATCGTTTTCTATTTAAAAGGTTGGCAAAATAACGGCCCAGCTCCCATACCTGAGGCTCAGGGAATATTGCAGAAGGACAGAGAGCCAGAGGACAGGGGAGTTTGCTGTGAGACTTTTCTCCTACGACTGTCAGGAGCTACATCCATAAAGGACAACCTGAGCATCAACTGAACAAGGACAACAGACATGCCAACGTGGATGGGGGAAAGGTTACGAGTTCCCAGTTTTACATAAAGAACGACAGGCAGCTAAGAACTGTTAGGGAGAAACAGTCCTCCCCAGGGAAAAGCACATCAATTGGTTATCGAATGCCAAATGGTCCTCCCTGGAGGCATACACATAAGGGGTATCAGACAGGCTGAGAAGCTTGTGATTTTGTATGTGTGTGTGCATGTATGTATGAAACCATGGACACGAGGTCATGAGCTTGAATGAGAGAAAGGAGGGCGTGCGGGAGGGTTTTGAGAGAGGAAAGGGAAGGGGCAAATGATGCCACTGTGTAGTCTCCAAAAGCAAAAGAAACTTTAAAAATGCAAAAAAAAAACTTCAATAAAATATCCTTTGATTTTAATTTTTGGAAAGGATAATGTTAAGGCACAGCATCAACCGAGTAAGCTTCAACTCTGAAGGAAGCTGGAGAAATAATACTACTATCGGCTCCTTAAGGGAAGGCTGGGAATGATGATGGAGCTGACAGACAGGAGATTGCTGTTCATAACACTGAATCAGAGACAGGATTGAGTGCATCATAGTGTGACACAGAGTTTGAACTGACACTCCGAATACCAAAGGAAATAGGCTGTGGCCACTTAAAAAAATAAAAAACAACAACAACAAAACCCTTTTTTGGAAGGCCACTGTAGGGCTCCATATCCAAGTATATATGAGCAGCAGTAACTGCACTTAGTAGGTCTCTTTAAAAAAAAAAAGACATGATTGGATGAGAGCTCATATTTTATTATATTCTTTCACAAAATTCTCAAGGACAAAAGAAAAAGTGTAAAAATTAGTCAGAAGCACCTCGCATGGAAACTACAGTTTTAAAACAACTGGTTTTACCAGTGAACAGGTGTCTATTGAGGAGTGACTTCTCATGTTCAGTGTATACAAAAATATACTCTTAGACAAACATTAAAATGAGTAATAAGCCAGGTGTGACAGACACATCTATAATCCTAGCACTTGGAAGAGGGAGGCAGTGGTACCAAATGTTGAAGGCCAGCCTCAACTCCTAGTGAGCTCAAAAAAAGTAGAGATCAAAACAAAGTGTGCTACAAATACTCAGTTGCACTTTACTCAGATATAAAGAAGAATGATATTATTCTGTTGAGAGAGAGGGGGGGGGTGCACCTGGAGGTGATCATGTTCCGTGAATTAAGTCAGTCTCGGACAGACGGACATCACATTCTCCTCCCCAGAAGCTGTCTTCCTTTGGCTCCCTTGCTAGCCTTCTGCAGAAAACATGCTGCTGGGATGGGGATGGGGGCTGAGGGGAGGAGGTTAAGTACTATGTTTACAACTGAATTCTGTTTATGTTATTTGGAAAACAGTTTGAAATACAGTGTCTTAGCTTTACGTTCTGGGTGGGAACCAGAAATATGGAAGGAACAGAACATCAGAGGCTACTTGGATATGGGAGGTAGGAAAGCTGCAACATCCTGTGTTCTCATCCATGGTCTGAGAAACATGGCCACCTTGAGCAGCACACATTCTATAAGAAAACAGGCATTGCCCACTTGGTAGAGTGTGCCTGCATCTAGTCTTAGCCATACCACATAGCCCTGACTTGCAAGATTACCTATTCCAAGGGGAAAGATCATGGAAGGAGAGAAGACAAACTGAGCTCCAGACACCAAAGCAGGGTCAAAGTCCTTTTCTATAAAAAGTCAAGTCTGTTGGGAATTGTATCGACATGGACTGAAAGCTTCCTGTCGTCTGGACACCCACCTGCATCTTTCTGGCTTTCTTTCCTGCCTATCCCTTCCTTTTCAAACCGCTCCAATTTGCTAGGTCTTCTCTCAGACTGACTTGGACGTTTCAATTTGGAATATTTAGAGGGCTTCACCAGCCTATAGGAGGCTATCTGGTGGTCACTCTGGATGGCATAAACCACAATGGTGTCACTTTCCAATGGTTCACGAAATCTGAAAAAACAATAAAAGAATAGGTATTTGCAATAGTTAATATTTTGATCATTTTTGCAATGATCACATAGTACATATGTTTATGTACTGCTCAAAATTTAACTACATATATTCCATCATGTAGCAGTAAATATTAAAAAAGAGCCACCAACCCTCACTCTGCCCAGCATCATAGAGCCATATAGGATGTATTTTCATCTTAGCAGCAGCCACCCTCCTGTGACTCTCTGCCATGAACTCTGCTCACATTCCCAGAATCCCCCTGTGGTTATTGTCACAATTCCCACTAGCCAAACAAAATCAAAACTCTAGAAGCTTATAATTCATCAATCAGATCTATATCGGTAAAGTCTCACTCCACAAAACAACCACACAATAAACTCAGAGCCAACTGATATAATACAATCTGCCCACCTAGACAACACAAATCACCATACAATAATCCACCTCTGTTAAGACATGTATCACACAGAGATAGGACATCCTCCTCCTCCTCCATCTTGGCTTCTTTCCTCCTTTCCAAAACTCTGTCTCTGTCTTCCTTTTTCACTGTCCAATCACAGGCCTTGCCTTATCTGTGCCTACATTCATCTTAATATCAACCACACCATTGGAGTGCTATGAAAGTTGGGCTGCACTTGATTAAAAAGTAATAAAAAGTTAATTATAGTAAAACTAGTAAGCATTCCATTATTAATCATTACACCATCAAATTTTTCTAATATGTGCTAAGTGACAATTTATAGTTAGCTCCTGCTTGATGACAAGATAGAACACAACAAACTCTGGATATATGTAATTCACTGCCCTAGGCATTATATAGACAGTAATTTATATGAATTGTGTAAGAGTTATATAAGTTATACAAAAATGTAAATATCTGTGAATAAGTACAGGATTCCTAAGCTAAAAAGAAGGGAAAACTTAACGTTTATTTCCCAAAGACTTAAGAAATTTTACTTCACTGGGGTATTTAATCTCTATGATGTGTGTAGATGTATGCATGTGTGTGTGTGTGTGTGTGTGTGTGTGTGTGCGCGCGCATGTATTTATAAATGTATACCAATGAGATTTGTTTGTATGCGGTCACTGAAGTGAGCAGACTTTGGGAGGCTGAATAGGGGTAATTCTCAAACGTTTCACTGTAGAAGGACTGGATTTTGAGGAAGGAGAGATGTGGCTAAGAATAATTGCAGAGAACTGGAACAAACACTCATACTACCAACTTCCTGAAATCCAGCACCCTCTTCTTCTGGTCTCCATGGACACACACACACACACACACACACACACACACACACACACACACACACATACACAAGAGGAAAGACAGCTGCATGACCATTTTAGACAAATTCCCAACCTATAACTAGAAGGGATGAGCCGACAGCACAGGAAGATACCATCAGCAGGAGGGATTGCTTGAGGTGTCAACTCACTCCCTGGGTACTTCACAAAATGGCTCATCTGGCCACCTTGTGGACATCACAACACACAACTCTATTCAAAAGTGCGCTTTCAGACATGTGAATATGCAGGACAGACACACCTGTCCTGGAGCTTCTTCAGGCCGAGTTCATGTTTCCGTTTTTCCCAAGCTAGTTCCTTTTCCACTTGTTCTATTTTATAACTTGTTTTCTTGTGGATCTCAGCGTGAATTTTGGCATCAATATTGAAATCCTGCAGTTAAGTAGGTTTCTGTATCAAAAAGGTTCTTTTTTTGTTTTTAAATTACATTTTGTGTGTGTGTGTGTGTGTGTGTGTGTGTGTGTGTGTGTGTGTATGCATGCACAAACACTGGCAGATGTAAGCCAGGTGTCATTCCACAAAAGCCAGCCACTTTTTTCGAGACAGTCTCTCACTGGGACCTGGAGCTTGCCAGTTAGGCCAGGCTGGCTGGCTTACAAGCCCCAGGGATATATCTGTCTCTGCCTCCCCAGTGTTGGCATGATAAGCACACTCCACCATGCCTGCTTCTTATGAGACTGTTGTGGATTGAACTGAAATTCTCATACTGACTAAGCCATTTCCTTAGGCCCTCTATTAAACTTTTAACAATGATTCTGTTTAGGAAATAGTTAAAATGAAATAAAGGGTTGGAGAAATGGTTCCATGGTTAAGAGTATTTGCTGCTTTTTCAGAGAACCTGGCTTTGGTACCCAGCATTCACATATTGACTTAAAATCATCTGTAACCCCAGGTCCAGGGAATTGAAACCCTCTTCTGGCCTCCATGAACATTAGACACACACATGATGCACAAATATACATGCAGAAAACACTCATGTACATAACATAAAACTTTTGAAGAACAAAAGAACAGCATATCCCAGTTATTAGCAGGTTTTGTTTTACTGTAGTTTTACAGTAAAAATCACAAAAGAAATGAATATAAAATTGGCTTAAATACTTTTGTGATTGTCCTCATAACTACAGCTATACTGTCACCTTTTAAAAGCCCTGGCATGATTTTTCCATAAACATAATGAATTATTTAAAATGAAACAACAGGGAGTCAAACTATTCATGTACCCTCCCAACAGATAAGCCAGATTTCAACTCTTGTTTTTATTTTGTTACTGAATACAGAAAAAGCGGTAAACTTTGTGTTGCGCAGGCTCATTGGCTTCCATCCCAACTGTGTTAAGTTTTATAGCCCTTGAGGTGATGTAAATACTTTGCAGGCAAAAGAAGATTTAATGGTGATGTCCTAGTTTGCTTTCCTGTTGCTTTGACAAACACCACAACCAAAAACAACTTGGGGAGGAACTGGATTATTTAGCATACACTTTTAGGTTGTGGATCATTAAGGATAGAAGACAGGGCAGGCACTCGAGCAGGAAGGAAAGCAAGAAGCACAAGGGGATGTTCTTACTGCTGGCTCTCTCCCTCACACTCATCCAGTTCTTGTTTCTCCTGAGACTACCTGCTTAGGGATGGTGGTGTCGGCCCACAGTGGGCTGGGTATCTTTCTTCAAGACATCAAGACAATGCCCCTGGCAGATGTGGCACAGGCCAGTCTGGGTCTGAGAAATCCCTCAGCTGAAACTCTAGCAGGTGACTCTAGGCTGTCTAAAGTTGACAATGGAAGCTAACCACACTTTTCCCATATTGTGGTTGGCAAATAGTAGTCCCAATCCAGAAATAACATGTTAAAGTAAAAGTCCTTCATTTAGACTCACCGTCCGTTGGAACTGCATATGCACTGGTAACTCTTTATTCAGTGCTAACAGCTTCCAGAACTCATTCCTCAAATTTCTGATTTGTTCTCTCTTTTCAGCTTTTACTTGCTCTACTTTCTTCATTAACTTATCATGCTCTCGTTTCCTCCTGGCATTCTCAATACTGAAAGCAGACACGGAAAATACCTGTCATTCTAGGCATGAGAGATATTTAGTGTTCAGTAACTTGGAAGTTCATTTGGTTTGGTCAGCATCTGCAAAGGCTCAGGGTGTTTGTTTGTTTGTTTGTTTGTTTGTTTGTTTGTTCTGGTAAAATCTTAGGCCTGATCAATAGCTATGGTAACTGTTCATACCTGTAGGCTTTGGGATCTTCGATGTCTTCTGGAGAGGGCTCTGATTCAATCCCAAACTGTTGAAAGAGAAAAAAACATCTGTTTTCAGCAACTGTACACAAAACCTGCACAAGACTAAGCCAGTCAAAATTCCATCTGGGACAGAGGAGGGGCCCCAAGGCCTCACCCTCAGCAGAGGAGCTACTGTCAGTGTCTGGCTGCTGAGGGATAGTGACTCTTCTCTGTGGACTGGGTGGGTGGCATGTTGCCCATATCCCAGTAGGTGTCACCACATCCATGTGCATATGGGAAGCACTAACTGGACTTAAGGTTCTATTAATAACAATATTTTAAAAAGGATATGATGTTGAAAGGGGAATTAGGTAGGGGACAATGGAGGTGTTTCAGAGATAGAGGTGAATCAATATGACCAAAGTGCATTACATAAATACATAAAGTTAGCAGAGAATATACTTAAATGTTTAAAAAGAGAAACCATGATATATTCTAGCTGTGTGAGTAAACCAGAAGCAAAATGGCCTTCTCAGGAAGTAAAACCTGACTGCAAATCCTATCTCATTATTGACTGGATTAAAGTGGTTTATACTTGCTACTGGCTTTCTACAAGCAAAGAGAGATCTTTAGGAGGTGAAAGTAACACACCAAGAATCAAGGTAACTCTCCAGACTTTCACATACACTGTCTAGGGCTCAATAAAAATAACCAGGTGTGCTAGGAGGACAAGATTTGATAGGAAAAATCAGAAGACAGGACAGATCACTGACACAGAGTGACAAGCCTTATGAATAGGGAAGTTCTTAAGATGTAGTCAGAACTGCGATTAACATGTTAAGGAAAGTTGGAGGCCCTGTAGAAAACTTTAGAAGTCTGTTAGAGTATATCAACAAGAATGGAAAAACATAGATCTGAAAATTATTGCCCATTTTGAAGGAGAAAAAGAAACTTTGGCTTTTTTAAATGTGAAGAGCTGTATAACTTTAATAAAAATAAGAGTTCAGTGACGTTAATCCTTAATACAGAAGCTCCAGAAAGTCAGATTTATAATGTCATAGGAAGACTAGGCTATAAGGTATAGGCTACAGATATTATGATGACAATAAGATTATATTATGAGGCTAATACATATAACTTATTCTCAATATTGAAAGACTTTAACAGTACTTCATCACTTTATATTAAAATAAAGTCTTCTATCATTATCATTATTATTATTATTATCATTATCATTATTATTATTATCATTATTATTATTTAATGGCTAATTGCTTACATACCCTGGGAGATGGCACTTTGGCTTTGGCCTCTATCTGGACAAAAAATTCCGAAAAAATGTCGAAAACAAAGATATTCCCATCTTCCCCAGCAGTCAGTAAGTACTGGTCATCAAAGCTAGAGACGATTCCTTTAACAGATCCATAGTCATTGTCATGCACATTGAAATGCCAGTAGTCCTTCAAATTGAGCTGGAAGGGGTCGTTCTCACTTAGGACATACACCCGGATCGCTCCGTTTCTCATTCCGCAGAACATCATAGTATGGTCATTGCTATGAGATAAAAAGAGTAAAATATTCTTTTTATAATCTTGAAATAATGTTTAATTTTTTTCCCTTTTGATGTGGTGGGTGAAGGCAACCCAGGAGTTAAATTCTGAGTGAGTGAGTATTCTGACATGAGTATAGCCTTTTGAAGCCTACAGGCCAAAGCCAATGTATGCAAAAACTACAACTGTGCCTTCCTCTCAGAGGTGTTCATAGCCCAAGACTGATGGCCAATAGAGACCTCTTACCAAGGAGAGGTGGGCAACCCCCCCCATACACACACACACACACACACACACACACACACACACACACACACACTATTCGCCCAGTAACCATGCTGATGCCCCAAGTCTGCTGGGTAGTAGTAAGATCAGAGAACCCCACTTGGTCCCCTCTTCACTGTGTATCTGTCCTTTCTGCACTCCCTCACCATCCCCCCCCACCCCCCCCCACCCCACCCCTGTCTAAGACCAAGCTGGTCAGGACATGACATATTTATTTAGCTGTTTTTGAGAGTCAGGGGACAACTAGGAGTTGGTTTTCCTTTTTCTGAGTGTGGGTCTGAGGGAATGAACTCTGGGCATCAAGCTTGGCCACAGGTACCTTTACCCACTGAGCCATCTCTCAGCCAAATAATGTTTAATTGTGAATAGCAATGATGTTAAGAGCTGGGTTGCACATTGCCAAAATGCATATGTTCAGGTACTGCACGCAATACTCCGGAGTGTAACTATACTGCAAGTTAAGGACTTGTAAAGAGGTAAGTAAGCTAAAAATGAGAGTATAAGGAGAAGACCTAATCCGTTCTGGCTGGTACCCTTGTAAGAGAGGACAGTTAAGCCATAGAGAGACACTGGGGATAGATAGCTTGCACATAGGAACAGTCAAGAGAAGGCTCAACAATAAGGCATTTAGGAGAAAGCCACAGAAAGACTGCATGAGAAACTGCATTTGGCCACAGCCTTGACACTCTGGTCTTCAGAGCATAAGAATATAAGTTCCTGCTGTTTCAGCCACATTTCACGTGTGCTGTCACAACAATAGCTCTAGTAAACTAATACAGAGGAGACAGGGAGGGAGAGATGCTTTGAGGGTCTGAACTCGTCTCCAGGCCTCAGAGAAAGGACTGGCACTGGGGCGCGGTTCTCACTCAGTAAATGGGTATCAGTTCGGTTTCTCATTTCTTCGGTCACTATGAACCTGGTCCTTGCTTAGCATACCATAAAGTCACATCTTTGTATGTCAGTGAAGACAGACTTAAGTGATAAACAGAGACTACCATACAACACCACCTGACACAAAACCTGCAGGGTGTAAATGAAATCTCAAGACGAGGCCTAGCTTTCATTTTATTTGCTCATTTGGTCCATTGGAAACATTTACTTTCCCTTGGCTAGATATTTAAGAAGTAACCATTGTAGTTATGAATGTTTCTGTTGTCAGCTTGAAAGGGTCTAGTACCTCCAGGGAGACAGCCTTCAGGGCATGCCTGTAAGGGATTATCTCAATGACTCCAATGGAGAAGGAAACACCCAGACTAACTGTGGGTGGAGCCATTCCCAGAGCAGGGGGATTCTGGAGAAAAGCAGGCTGACCGCTCCTTTGTATTCACGGCCCTCCCCCCTTCTGACTTCCGAAGTGGTGTCACCCTGCCGCCCTGATGAACTGGACTTTCAATGTGAGCTAAAATAAACCTTTCTTTCTCCAGGTGTTTTTGTCAGGATGTCTCATTACAGAAAAAGGAAAAGAGGCAAGGTGTCTGAGTGCACAGAAACGCAGACGACTCAAAGATCTAGTAAAGTTTTCTTCACCTGAAAGTGATTGTTTTGATGGGGTTGTCGTCTGTATCCTCAAGAACTTGGAAATCGAATGGTTCATCTTCCTGTTTTTGGAAATCATTGCTTTTGAGATGCGACGGAAACTTACAATGGTATAGAAAACCAGAATCATATTTGCCCTGGAAGATAAAAAGCACAAGAGGTGATTTGTGAACGCAGTACACACCTCACTCCTTGGAGTTTTTTGTTTGTTTGTTTGTTTGGTTTGGTTTGGTTTTTTTTGTTGTTGTTGTCTGTTTGGTTTATTTTGGATGGTTTAAGGTAGATATTATTTATACAAAGCATCTCCATTACCCATTGATATGCAATTATATAATTATTATAATGATGATTAGTTGTTAATCATCACAACACAAGAGAAATCAACACAAGAGAAAGTTGACACAAGAAAATTTCACCTCTGAGAACCCAGTTAATGGTGTTTTATGATTTGAAGTGATGTTCTGCATAACATCAGTACAGTAGGCTTTGTCAGTCACTGTTTTGACAATTACTTTTCAGTGTGGGGTAACTTTAAGCACTATTAATCTTCCAGGAAAGGCAGTTTAGGAGGGAAAGTATGACACCACACAGTGAGGAGGTATTAGTAATTTAGGGGGGAAAGGATGTCACCACTCAGTGAGGAGGTATTAGTAATTTAGGGGAAAGGATGTCACTACTCAGTGAGGAGGTATTAGTAATTTGTAGCAGCTACATTGTTCTGACTTGTTTTCTTTCTCTGTAAGGATGGAACCGTAAATAAAGGAGGTGGATTAAATGCCTGAACATCTCCACATGAAATAATGAGGAAATGACACAGTAAATAACATAAGAAAATGATCAGCCTGGAATTAGAAAGTTACGTTTTTACTCTGGGCAATGGCAGACACTAAACACAATTGAGAATCAAAACCCACTAACAACCATTCCTTAAATGCTAACCCTAACCCGAACCCTAACCAACACAGAGAAAGACTTGAATAGATTGTTCTCTAGTGAAGCAATTCAAATGTCCAAGGGCCACAGGAAAAGACATTCTGCACCACCAGTCACTGAGGAGATGCAGGTCCAGAGCTACAGTGGGGCACCATGTTCCCACCCCTTGGGATAACTACAGTCAAAAATAAAAATTATAGCCTATGCAAAAATGTGGAGAAATTATAACCCTTTTGTGCTCTTGGTGTTCATATGAAATGGTGCGCCTGCTGTGGAAAACGGGATAGTTCTGAAATAAATAAACAGAGTAGAATTATCGTATGGCCCAATAATTCTCCTGTATGTGTACCTGAAGAAATCAGAAGCAGAGTCTCAGAGAGAGATTTGAAACCCAATATGTGCAAAGCATTATTCATATCAGTCAAAGGGTAGGCGTGATCTACGTGTTTGCCAGTGGTTGAATGGATAAGCAAACATGTGGATAAGTGCTTACAACCCAGTAACATCCAGCTTTGAAAAGAGAAGATATTCTGACATATTTTGTGGAATGGATGAAACATTAACTGGAGACATTAAGATGTTCAAGCTGCAAAGGCCACGACATGAGAAAGAAGCACAAGTCATAGAGACAGGGAGTAGATTGATGTCTGTCAGAGATTGGGGAAAGGAGGAATGGGGATCTACCGGATGATGGGAATTACACCAAGCTCCCACTACTAATCAAACGACACCCGGTACTCACAAAGGAAAAATTAGTTTCTCCAGTGGAGTCCTACCTACTTAGTATACAAACCACACTTAAGGGCAGTCCCCATGACCAGCAGTAGATGACCAACACAAAGTGGACCCAAGGGTATTATAGAGACTTCGTTTCATATTGTGTTGTTTAGGCAAGTTTTAGCTTTCCTGGTATTTTCCTTGTATACTATGGTTTCTAATTGTGTGTTTTTATAGGTTTTGTGTGTGTATATACACACACTCATTTCTTGTGCTTTTTCTGTTTTGTTGTTTTTTATTCCTGTCTGTTTGTTTGACTTTATTTTTAAGAGAGGGAGAGGAAGAAGGTACAGAGTTGAGAATGCCAGGAGGTAGAGAAGATCTGGGAGGAGATGAGGGAGGAGAAGCCTGTGGCAAAGAGAGTTTAAGCCAGAGGGAGGGAGACAGGGAGAGGGAAAGAAGAGGGAGAGAGAGAGAGAGAGAAAGAGAGTATCATCAACAAAACTATTCTTAAAGAAATACATTAAAAATACTTTTTCAAACAAAAGATGTAGACATGAATTACAACAGAGTAGTATTGGCAATTGAAAACAATAATAAGTTATTCTCTGGGAATAGAAACATATATAAATATAAGGCATGAGCTGGCAAGATGGCTCAATAGATGGAAGTGCTTGCTAAGCAGCCTAATGATCCTTGGCTTGAGTCCAATTCCCCAGAATGCACAAAAAGACAGCTGTGATAGCTCACATCTGCAATCCCAGCACTTGTACAGGAAGACATTAGAGAGTCAGCTGAGGTCACCAAGCCTGGAGTACAAGGGAAAGGTGAAAGCAAGAGAGATGCTGCCTCGACAAAGCAAAATGGCAGAACTGACTCCTTCAGCACTGTGGCACATGGAGAGCCACAGCCACTCACATATCACCAGTACAAGGAATGATCAATAGGTAGATGATAGAAAGATAGGTAGATAGATAGATAGATAGATAGATAGATAGATAGATAGATAGATAGATAGATGATAGATAGATAGACAGACAGATAGATAGTGTGATGGTTTGTACATGTTTGGCCCAGGGAGTGACACTATTAGATGGTGTGGCCTTGTTGGAGTAGGTGTGTCACTGTGGGCCTGGGCTTAAGACCCTCACTCTAGACTAACTGCCTGGAAATCAGTCTTCCTCTAGAAGCCTTTAGATGAAGATGAAAAACTCTCAGCTCCCCCTGCACCATGCCTGCCTGGATGCTGCCATATTCCCACCTTGATGATAATGGACTGAACCTTGACCTGTAAGCCAGCCTCAATTAAAAATGTTGTTCTTAGAAGAGTTGCCTTCCTCATGGTGTCTGTTCATAGCAGTAAAACCCTAACTAAGACAAGATAGATAAATAGATAGATAGATAGATAGATAGATAGATACATACATACATAGACAGATAGACAGACAGACACATACATACACACACATATACATACATACATACATACATAGACTAACAGATAAAAATATACAACAGAATAAGGTTATCTCTGTTGTATCTGACATTAAAGCTTTCTAAAAAATTTTACCTCTGCAATTAGTCAAATAATAGCTTTATATAAAACTATAAGTCAAATGTATATTGTAATCCTTAGAAATAGCAAAAGAAAATATAAATAATAACGATATAGAGAAGGAAAATCTGCCCAAGCTTCCACTAGATAAGTAAAGAAAAATAAATAAATATAGAATTGACATAACAAATAGGAATAATAATAAATAAATAATAAATAAAATAAGATGGGAGGTGTAAGCTAAAACACATCAGTAATTATATTAAATATAAGGGAACATAATATTATTTTTACTAAAGACAAAGGTTATCCTACAGGATTTTAATAAACCCTAACCATGTGCTGGTTGTTTATGAAGACATGCTTTTTTAAAGGTATCAAAAGATCAAGAAAGTGGAAGAATCCCTGGTAACTCTTGGAGTTTGGCCTTGTATGTGAAAGGACAATTGACTTCATTATTAGGAAGGAAATATACCATGTTTACTTGCTTTCAATGTAGTTTAAAAGTCGTGTTTTAGGATCTGTGGCTGTAGCTCAGTGAGAGAGCATCTTCTTAGAATGCATGAAGTTCTAGGTCCAATTCTCAGCACTAGAAACAAGTTTTGGTGGGGCATGTTTATTTTGAATGCAAAATGCAGGTGGCAAAGTGAATATACAGATTTAATGTTGAAGAGATAAGTCAGCAAAAAATGAACACTTGACACTGAAACTATTAGATGAGAAAGTAGGGAAAACCTTAGAACTCATAGGTACAGGAAAAAATTTCCTGGACAGAACACCAATGGCTCATGCTCTAAGGTCAAATATCGACAAATGGGACTTAATGAGATTGCAGTTTCTGTAAGGCTAAGGACACTGTCAAGAAAACAAAACGGCAGCCAACAGACTGGGAAAAGATCTTTACCAATCACACATCAGATAGAGGTCTAATATCCAAGGTATACAAAGAACTCAAGAAGCTAGACACCAGAGAATCAAACAACCCTATTAAAAACCGGGGTACAGAGCTAAACAAAAAGTTCTCAATTGAGGAACACCGAATGGCTGAGAGGCATCTAAGGAAGTGCTCAGCATCCTTAGCCATCAGGGAAATGCAAATCAAAACAACCCTGAGATTCCACCTCACACCAGACAGATTGGCCAAGATCCAAAACTCAGATGACAGCAGATGCTGGTGAGGTTGTGGAGGAAGAGGAACACTTCTCCACTGTTGGTGGGGTTGTAAACTGGTACAACCACTCTGGAAATCAGTCTGGCGATTCCTCAGAAAATTGGACATAGTACTACCTGAAGATCCAGATATTCCACTTCTGGGCGTATACCCCAGAGAAGCTCCAACATACAACAAAGATACATGCACCACAATGTTCATTGCACTTCTGGGCATATACCCCAGAGACACTTTAATACACAACAAAGATATATGCACCACAATGTTCATTGCAGCTCTATTTATAATAGTCAGAAGCTGGAAAGAACCCAGATGTCCTTCAGTAGATGAATGGATACAAAAATTGTGGTATATATACACAATGGAGTACTACTCAGCTATCAGAAACAATGACTTTATGAAATTCTTAAGAAAATGGATGCATCTAGAGAATATCATCCTGAGTGAGATAACCTAATCACAAAAGAACAGACATAATATGTAGTCACTGATAATGGGATATTAACCCCAGAAAGCTCTGAACACTTCAGAAACAACTCACAGACTATATGAAGTTCAAGAAAAGAAAAAAAAAGAAAAGAAAAAAACCATTATGTTGAATCCTTACACACCAAGAAAACTTTGACTAATTCCAGGTTACATCCTGTTTTACATGTACTTTATGCTCATTGTAACTAGTAAGATCTTAATGCACACTATCAAACCTTTAAAAAAAGCCAATTACTGACAAAAAATGTATTTGTATAGTTTTATACAAATATGCTTAAAATCTGTACATTTATGTTTGTTTTTTAAAATAAAGTTGTTCAATTAAAAAAAAGAAGTAGGTATATCAGAGATCCTGCATGGTTCAAGACTATATATAAAGAACAGAATGCATAAATAAAGAAATAAGGACTGGGCAGTTAAAAAAATAAACACTTGACACATGTGGGCAGATAAATGATATTTAAAATTAAAATTAGCTTCGTTAAGAAAGTGGAAAGTGGGGCTGGAGAGATGCTCAGTGGTTAAGAGCACCAACTGCTCTTCCAGAGGTCCTGAGTTCAAATCCCAGAAACCACATGGTGGCTCACAACTATCTGTAATAAGATCTGATGCCCTCTTGCGGTGTCTCTGAAGACAGTGTACTCATATAAATAAAATAAATGAATTGATAAAAAAGTGGGAAGGGGCTAGGTCATTTTCTCTGGAGTCCTCTGATTCCAAATTGTTTTTTAAAGATACCATCAAAAGGAGCTGGGAAAGTGTGTGTTCGTGAGTGTGTGTGTGTGTGTGTGTGTGTGTGTGTGTGTGTGAGAGAGAGAGAGAGAGAGAGAGAGAGAGAGAGAGAGAGAGAGAGAGAGAGACATTCTATGGCCAAGAGGATCTGAGGATGCAGTTTGGTGGTAGAATGTATGCCTAGCATGCAGGAGACCCTGGGTTTCATGACCCAGCACCACAAAACCACCATGATGGTCATGATGATGTTATTGGAAGCCAGGAGAAGGAGAGGGAAAGTTAACAGGCCAAATGCACAGCAGAGCCACCACTGAAGAAATGAAGAGGTAAACACAAAACCTCAGCTGGAGATGGTGTGTGTCTGTGTGTGAGTGTGTGTGTGTGTGTGTGTGTGTGTGTGTGTGTGTGTGCACATGCTTGCTTGCTTATGTGTGTGTACATGTCTGTATGTGTGTGTATGTGTGTGCTTATGTGTGTGTACATGTGTGTATGTGTGTGTGCTTATGTGTGTGTACATGTGTGTGTGCTTATGTGTGTGTGTGTGTGTGTGTGTGTGTGTGTGTGTGTGTGTATGTGTGTGTATGTGCAGTGTGTTGGGGAACAGAGAGAAATTCCGGGAACTTCATGTGCTGATGGTGGTAAGAATTGACTTTTAAAAGACAGGAATTGATGATATACATTAAGTAGTGTGTTTCAGGAGCAAAATTACAGGGAGAGTGTGAAGGAGAAGGAATAGATTCATCTTATTCAGGGTTTATATTTCTGCACAAACATCATGACCAAGAAGCAAGTTGGGGAGAAAAGGGTTTATTCAGCTTACGGTTCCACATCGATGTTCATCACCAGAGGAAGTCAGGACTGGAACCCAAGCAAGTCAGGAGGCAGGAGCTGATGCAGAGGTCATGGAGGGATGTCACTTACTGGCTTGCATCCCCTGGCTTGCTCAGCCTGCTTTCTTATAGAACCTAGGTCTACCAGCTCAGGGATGGCATCACCCACAATGGGCTGGGCCCTCCACTTTTGATCACTAGTTTGGAAAATGCCTTCAAGTTAGATCTCATGGAGGCATTTTCTCAACGGAGGCTTCTTTCTCTGTGATAACTCCATCCTGTGTCAAATTGACACAAAACCAGCCAGTACAAGACCTAAAGAGGCTTTCTGGAGCACTGCCCTGAGCAAGTTGCTAAGCAACATTTATCAGTTACGAAGACAAGCAAAGCAGATCACAGCTCTACTGGGTGCTAGAGCTGAGAAAAGATGGGGAAATTTCTTCTGACTTCCCTCTGTGAAATCTGAGTGTCTGGAGAGACAGGAAAGCTGCAGGTTTGTGTGGAGAAGTTCAAATAATAATTTATAAAGTAAATACTACTGGTTGGAGAACCGACCAACAGTGTGAGTCTCGATTTTAGCCCTGGAATCATGACTTCAACATGAAGGCAGCTTTTCTGAAGTAGACATATGGCTGTCTTAAGCAAGGAGAGCAGGCCCTCTGTGATCTATGCTTTACCTCATGCTGGGGCTTAGTGCCTAAGAGCATGGGCTATGGACCCCGTGTGTCGGAAATCATGCCTCACTTCCACTTCACTGAACTTGAGGATGTCCCTTAAGAGCTCCACACCGTGGTTTCAAGATACTAGGACCAGGCATGTATTAGTAGTAGTAATCTTTCCACACGTGCACATGAGCACATTCAGAACTGAAAATTGTAACATCTATAATGAAGAAAATCTTGCTCTGCAATGTACTGAGAAGACTATATGGTATCTAAGTGGAAGATGTATAGCACTCCGCACACATTGTCACACTTCCTCTTTCTTGTACAGGTCTTCAGAAGGTCTATTTGCTCTTCTTCCTTATTTACTAAGCTCAGATTTTGATTGGGGCACAATGGGAAAAACACAGATTCCTAGTCTCCCATATGCCACAGAGCCTGGATGTAAACAGATGATAACCATACAGCCCTGCCACAAAACCTGTTGTTTTCAAACTTAAAACAACAAGCAAACAGATGAACCAACAAAGACAGACTCAAAAGAAGAGGACTTGTTTGACCTTTGACCCCCTGCTCTTAATTTTCCCCCTTTGTTCTTCCTGAACAGTTTGGCCTTCAATGACAACAGATACAATAGCCAGACGTATTTAAAAGAGATGTTGAGATGGTGTATTTAAAATAATGAACATATTAAAACTCACAGCTGCATCACTGGTCTAAAATTAAATCCTCAGAGTAGGCGTATGAATGGGACTCGGTGAAAAAAAAAAAAAAATAGCGACCATAACCTGGACTGTATACTGAAACTTTACTCACCAGCGACACCCAGAACTTCCCTGGCTCAGAGTAAAAGCCGCAGAGGATAGGAGAGGGTGTTGGTGGGATGAAGATCTCGGGCAGCGGCTCCTCTTCCTCTTCTTCCTCACTCATCTCTTCCTCCTCCGGTATCTCCTCTTCTCCAAAGGCTTCTCTCTCTTCTGCTAGCTTCCTCCTCCTCTCCTCCCTTTCCTTCTCCTTCAGCTCCTTCTGTTTCTCTCTCCTTTGTATTTCCATAACTCTCTTTTTAAAAAGAGATAATAGAGATTTTTAAAATGTGTTATTTTGTGTGATAGCATGACAAAGATTGTGTAAGGAAGACAAGTTCTTGAAATCCCACAGTTCCTACAATTATGTAATTTACCCTTTGGGAATACATTTTTATCATTAAAATTCAAATCTGTGTGGTGAGCATCATTTCTGTTTAATCTCCTTTATATCCATTTCATTGAAATTACTTGACCATCCATTACTGCAGGAGCTAGGAAATGTTGATTTTCCCTCAACCTTGGCCCCACGTGGTCTAAAACAGCCAATGGGGAAGCTTGCTTCTGTCTCCCATAACCCTGCGATGTAGGCCCTCGAAATCACCAGCTGTCCACCGTAGAGTCTCCGACACCGGTACCCCTTCTCCTAATCACCCCTGAGAACTAACCACCTTCCCGACTTGTATGATCTCTTCACACCATCCTCTTTTCACAAAAGATCACAGTGGCTCAAACTGACATGGCTCGGCCGGCTTCTAAAGAGACCTTCACTATGGTCCTGTCGCACGCATCTCCGACAAACTGCACGCTGCTGTTTCTACCAGCCGTTCTTCAACGTGAAAAATGCTGAGAACTGTCTGGATGGTGGCCGCCTTAGGGCTGTTCTCCCAGCATCGTTACCTCTATCTTCTGCTCATTCTCTGACATCGTGCCATCTTCTGAATATAAATTCCAGGTCGCCATTTTATTTTTATCCGCCTCATCCCTCCATCATCAGCATGGCGCCCCTTCACTCCCTGAGGTTTCTTTCTTTGTACCTGGATTTTAGTTATCTATCCACAACTGCCTCCGGCTCCAGTGAGCCACCTTCTCACCAGTGTACAAGCTCTGGAGGACCAGGATCTGTTTTATTTAATTTGTAGTCTCCTTATAGGAGAATGTCTTATAGGATATTGCATCTCCAAACGGAAGAAGGGAGAGGAAATAACGGTTCGAGAAGATCTCATACCAGAATCTTAGATTTAACACTCGTGAAATGGAAGCATCTGAGTAACATGTCCGGGATTTCAAAGGTGACAACATTCTGGTCGTCTACGTCCTTAATGCTTGGGTATGGACATTCGAGAATGTAGCCATTCTCACAGATGATCAATAAAGTGCTTTCGGGCTGAAAAAGAAAAAGGAAAGAAACACTGTGCATATCACTTCCGTGCAGGCAAATTTTTACAAGGCCAAAACCAGCAAGAATATCACAATCATCTTAAAAGGCAACACCCCACCAGTCTGGTCAGAAATGATACTGTGTCATTAGTATTAGCTATTCTGTAATGACTCATTGCTAACCTGATGGCTAAAGTTAGATTTTCATTTGCTTCCTTTAAAGATACCGCACCTTATCTCCACTGTCAAATGCATGGTTGTGAAATCCGTTAGCCCGAAGGGCCAACTGTCCTAGCTAAAACGCCGAGGGATATCTGTGGTGTGGATGACAATTCATCCTGTCTTCCCAAGTTTCACTTTAAATGAGATGTTCCAAGGACTCTCTTCCTCCCTCTTCTCTTCTCCCCGGAAGTGTACTTCAGGAAGTCTTAAGCGTTGACTTCCACTCCCAGACTGCTTCATCTAGCACAGACTTCTCTTTTGCACCAAAACCACATCTGGGAAATCACCATCTTGGTGTGATTTGATATTTATCTCCCATCTTCTCAGCATTTTGCTACATGCTAGAGATGGAGTGGTAAGAAGAGCTGCTATCCTCACTCCCGGGACAGACCTCGGCTCCAAAGGGAGAGCTTGTCGGTTATCAGTTCACACGGATGCCAGACTGAGTATCATTTCCCAAGAGAGTGCTATGTGGCTTGAAGGCGGGGGATGAACAAAATTTAAGGAGCCGGGGAGAACGCACTGTGCTGACAGGTATCCCGTGGTACATCTGACCTCATAGGAGAACTGTGGGCCTCGAAAGCGTTGCTTAGAGCCATGGCGCAGGGGGAAAGAGAGGCAGGGCAGGGCACTGAAGGGTTTAACACCCAGTGACCAGGGGAGAGCATTTGGCCAGGTGCCAGGAGCCAGGGGCAGAAAATCACTAACATTAAAGGGAGAAGATACTTCCAGGAGGAAGGAAAGTTCAGTGGGGTCAAACGATGCTACAATATCAAGGAAGATAACGTTCACGTATTAGGTGGCTTTCAGCGGTGCCATTAGAAGAGCTAGCTGCACGGTGGAATCGGGGAGTCAGAAGGCAGACAGAAGCTGCGGAAGGATGGTGCGGTGTGGAAGGCAAGGGTATCACAGGAGCAGTCAGTCCTGAGAGCTGCTGAGAAGGGAGAGGGGCCGTAACTCCACGGCACAAAGTGAGCTGCTGACTTTTTGTAAGGAGAGACTACCGTGGGAAATTACCCAGGGAGCAGAATGAGGAGATATAATCCAAAGGATGGGAGGCTGAATGGCCAGTCAGTAGGAAGATGGGCAGCTCCCCTACTGTAAGAGAAAGAGGGAGGGAGACAGTGGTTGTGAGAGGATGCCAGGGGTCCTCGCCTCTCTGGGAACCAATGCTGAAGGCAAGACAGGAAGGCATGAAGCTTAGAGTTTTCAAGGTGGCCATCTTGTGTGAGATGATAGGAGGCTTCCCAAGGGGTGTGTGGAACTCATTTCAATCACTGTATTTGGGGAACATCTACCTTCATGTATGACTCTCTCCTGAGGTCTTTAGCTGACACTAGTAAAAAATTAGGCAAATTAGTTAGGGCATCTCTAGAATAGATTTTTTGCCAAATGTCAATGAAGAAAATGTAGCCTAAAGAGAGGGAACCCCTGTAACTACAGTACACTGTGATTTAATCTTGAGGACAAATACCAATGACCTACATGGCTGGCTGGAGACCACATTAACTGGCAAATGGGCCCAGGAGTGTTAAAATAACCAATCGGCTTGTATTCCTTCTCCACATCAAAAAAGAAGACGGTCTTGTCTTCACTCTAGAAGAAAAAGAGACATGCTCACCCAATATATATCACTATGACAAGGCCATAACGCATTCTGTTCAATACCATAGAGTCTAATTTACATTTATAGACCCAACAGCCATGTATTCAAGTATTCAGGATAAATCTGAATATGTGTGTGTGTGTGTGTGTGCATGTGTGTGTGTGTGTATATATATATATATATATATAAATAAATAAATAAATAAATATATATATATATATATATATATATATATATATATATATGGTTTCAAATGTTTGTAATGATTCATGTTCCCAAGTGTTTAAGTTCATAGTTCTACAAATGTGACTACCATGTACCATGTATGTGTTTATACATACATGTTTATGTATATAACTAATTTCTAAAATAATTCCACAGTACATCTGTCCACCTTTTACTTCCGAGACAGGCTTTTGCTTTGGTTTGCATTTAGATGGTACCAAAGCTTGTCGCGGAGCTGGCTACATGCTAGGCAAGAGCTCTCCCACTGAACTTTATAAACCGCACCTGTGGCAGCCCTCCTTATAAACACATGTATGTTATAAACTAATGGTTATAAGAAATTCATTCAGCATGATTTCCATCTGAAATTTTCTGTTCATTTAAAATAAGCATTAAAACTTAACTTATAAGAAAGTTCTTAAATGTATGTAGGCTGCACTGAAAATTACGAAAACAAAATGTAGGTTAATTTTGCTACATAGGCACAATGGAGTAGTTGCACTTAAGAGGGAAGCTAGGTACAGAGTTTCAACAGGAAATGCCAGGGACTATAACACTTACCGCAGTGGCTAAGATCTCCCCATCACGTTCATAAGCTAAAGCTGTAACTTTTCCAGTATGGGGTTTGAAGACATATTTCAAATGGATCTCAGCATCTAAGATTCTCTTCCGTCCTGCAAAAACTGTAAGTCCTTTTGGATCAAAGAGTTCAAGAACTCGGACGACGCCATCTTCAAATCCTACTACGATCTGTGATGCAGAAATGCTTACCTGAGAAAATAATCAAACATACAGGACCTGCATGTAGTTAAGTAATTGACGCATGCACAAAAATCACTCCACATCTTGCTTCAACTCAGGTAACTTAGCGTCGGCTGCCTTTTGCATCTCTTGGTTCCATGTTAAGGTTCCTTCAATTTCAGGCCATTTACTTATTATGACCACAAGCAGGGTAATCTATGCTAATTCAAGCTTCCAAAGAGCGAACATGCCTTTTGCTTGCCTCCCGTGTAGGAGGCGCCTGCCACCATCAGTTCGGGATGAATGCAAATAGACGGTCGCCTATTAACGTGTAGATAAGTATAAAATATGATTAACATGGTCCGTAGGAGAGGAACGTGGCCACTTAGAACACACAGCAAAGGAAGCTTAGCTTGAGGACTCCCCTAAGGCAAAAATGGTTGGAGCTGAGATCAGAAGGGGGCTTGGCCAAGAACTAAGTACAAAAAGGTGAACAAGAACTGGATAGAGCGGAGAAGAAATGCTACCATATGAACTGGAGGAGGGGCCTGGCGGACACCAGGTGCAGGATATCTTACATGGTACATCGAGGGTAGTCTTATCCAAACAGTGGAAAACCAGGCCAGTGGCACGCCTGATCCGCGTTGTCTGTAATTTCATCCCCTTATTCTTATTCTTAATAAGAATTAGTCACTCCCAAAATAGTTCCATGGTGTTTAAAGAACATGGTTGCATGGACAGAAGGTGCCTCAAAGTTCGGTTGCATGGTTGCTTTGCAAGGCAGAGCTACCACGGCACGGGTGGCTGCATAAAACACTTTTCACTGAGCAAAGCAAACCCATATAGTGATATCATGAAGTGGTTTCTGCAATATTTTAGATAAAATAAACAACTTGATATGTTTACACTTCTAAAATTCTGAGCCAGAAAATGACTACATCTCTCCAGGATATCACAGATTCAGTATATTTTCCAGTGTTTCTGATTAAAACAACACTTACCGATCGAGGTGCCCAAATGAGAGATGTACCTCCTTGTTTGAATTTCATCTGAACCAAAGGGTTTTTACTAGCAAAATCATAGACACGAACAGAGCCTACAGAAAAGAAGAAAAAAAAGTTTTAAAAGAAACAGATTATAAATGTATTGCTTCTGTTTTTAAAAAAAAATCTCAGCTCACTTGTTATAGGAGAAAATTCACTAAGTCAGATCAATTGATAGCCTGACAGTCTTTTACATTTCTATTAATTTTTCTTTTAGTTATTTTTAGATCAGTACACACGGTAACCGGTTTCCTTGTGGTATGGTCATACATGTTGCATCATACACAAACATTGCCTGTTTCCATGTCTGTCCTCAGTGCATCTAACTCTTCCCAGCAGTCCTTTCTACTTCCGCACTGCATGTGTTCCGTACTTCCGCCACTCCCTCCCTCAGAGCCCCTTCCCCCTATCTCAAGGACTCTTTGGCAGTTGAATGAGGGTTGTGACTGGCTGACAGAACACAACGTTCCTGTGCAGTCTGCAAGGTTATAAACATCTGACGTTGGGAGACAAGTAGTGGGGACAGAAAGGTGCACGTGCTGCTAACAAAATGAGCAGCACTTTCCTAAAAAATTTACAATTAGGTCTTCATTCTGATCTCCAGCCGTGTCTGCTGCAGGCTGTTCACTTCCTACTTGAAAATCCGTCTTGCTCATTATATCCCACAGGTTTCTCTTCTGGAAGAACACTTAAATACTTCTAATAGCACGAATTTTCAATCACATGTAAACATGACCAGATATATTTTTACTAAGAGTTCCCACTGACAAGGCTAGAGAGATGGCTCAGATAGTGAAGTGCCCACCATACGAACATGGGAACTTGAGTATGAATCCCCAACACCCATGAAAAAGCCAGGCATGATGAAATTTGCCTGCAATCCCAGAGCTGGGGAGGCAGAGACAGGAGGATCCCTGGAGCTGCTTGGCTGTCTAGTCTAACTGTACTGGCTGGTTTTGTGTCAAATTCACACAAACTGGAGTTATCACAGAGAAAGGAGCCTCAGTTCAGGAAATGCCTCCATGAGATCCAACTCTAAGGCATTTTCTCAACTAGTGATCAAGTGGGGAGGGCCCAGCCCATTGTGGGTGGTGCCATCCCTGGGCTGGTAGATTTGAGTTCTATAAGAGAGCAAGCTGAGCAAGCCAGGGGAAGCAAGCCAGTAAGTGCCATCCCTCTATGGCATCTGCATCAGCTCCTGCTTCCTGACCTGCTTAGATTCCAGTCCTGACTTCCGTTGGTGATGAACAGCAATGTGGAAGTGTAAGCTGAATAAACCCTTTCCTCCCCAACTTGCTTGCACAGGAATAGAAACCCTGACTAAAACACTAACCTTTTTGGTGAACTCAAGTTTCAGTGAAAGACCCTGTCTCAAAAAATAGGTTGAAAACAATAGAGGAAGATTCCTGATGTTACACACAAACATACATCAGAACACTGTACATATACATGAACATGCATAACACAACATACATACACACACCATAACACATGTACATATACATAAACTTTCATGCATTCACAACATAACACACAGACACATACACGCACATACGCAGTTTGGGGGCTAGTTTATACTTACAGTCCAAGGCAGTAGTGGCCATGAGATAAGTGAGAGGAGAAACAGCCAAGGCTGCAATGGGTCCAGAATGGAAAGAGAAGAGGCATTCTGGATCCTGGGTCTGAGAACAAAGAGCACGTCAGATCTCAAAGACAGTGTAATATATAATTAAAGACAATGTAAAGACAATGAATAAAATTCTGTAACACATGAGCCTTTTCACTCAAAAAGGAAATTATGATGGATTTAAAAGAGCTCTGGACTGGGGAATTAGGAGAACCAGGTGGAGTCCTGTCTCTGAAGTTAATGACTGATCTGGTCCCCTCAGATGCCACTTCCCAGGCCTTCCTGCCTGCTTTTGAGCAGCTAAAAGAACCACATTAGGTAATATAAGTGAAGGCTCCCTGTGTCTAGGAAATGCTTAATGTACAATGACACAGTTCTGTTTTGAACTTGATAGAAACAAAAGAAAGATAAACTACCTTTTAAAGAATATCAAAGAATTTTTATTATAGCAGTTAGAAGAAAATAAGAAAAAAATGGGCACTTACAATATTCGAAAAGCTAAGGTCAAGTTTCCATATGGCTCCATTGGCATCCTAAAAAAATTAAATGGCTTATAATGTTTTATCATTTTTAATGTTCATCAAATTAAGATTATTCTTTCTGTGATTTTGTTAAAATGGGGGGCCAGCAATAATATTTAGTGCTTACATATATTATAAGGTGTAAATGAAATATATTAAGAATATCTTCTATATATTTAAGACTAAAAATGTATAATAATTCAAGTGATCCCATAAAGCTGCAACATGGGGCATTCTGGTCCAAACAATCAATTATATCTCTATTTTCATTTTATGTCCCAGTACACTTAAAAAGCCCAAACAGAAGAGTGCAGCATACCTGAGCCAGCCAAAAGTTATTTCCAACTTCATTCATCTTGATCATTGAGAAGAGGTTGACACTCTTGTCTACATTAAGCTCATTTATAGGCTCTATCTCCAACAACCCAGTATCATCTATCACATCCGCAGTGTCGATTGTCTCAAAGTCCCATATCTTACAAAATCAACAACAAAGTTACTTTATAGCACAGTGACCATGCCCCTATTAGACACCAGAAACTAACAAAGTGCCGGATATCAGTTATTTTTTTTTGGAGTTGTTGGCCAGTGATGTCCCATAGACCCACTAACATCACAGGCTACTGCCATTGCTCTTGATTAAACTCCAGAATTGAATGGTGAGACCCTGTTGCTGATGGTACCACATGCTTGCATCACAGAACATGGCAAAATCACATTGGTACAGACCTAGAAGCTTCATCCCTACTAGTTAGCTTTCATGGTGCTAGGAAGTACCATCGATGCTACTGGAGGAGAAAAGTGATCATCGATCATATCCAGCCTTAAACTCTGTGAGCTATAGAAATGACTGGCCTGGGAAGATGTGTCCATTGGTGTAGAAGTGGCACAGATGTCATAGGTAACCCAATCACTTTCAGATTGGGCTTAAGTTCCACTCAACAAGATGAAATCCATACGCATTATTTAACTAAGAATCTATGGCCAGACAGGTTATAGGCTCTAAGATAGAACCTACTATTACTATGCAGCTAACTGGACACAGTATTAAACAGACTCTCAGTGACTTAGTCTTATAACCATAGACAAGCGCATCACTCAACACTTGTCTAAAAAGCTTATAGTTGTTTTTTTATTGTTACCTACAGCTGGCCAAGGTACAGAGAGTAAGAGACTGTACAGTGTTCAGCCCCAAACAGAACACATTATACCTGTATTCCCCCCCCCTTCCCCAAAAGTTTCAGGAACCATTGCAGAAGATGAGACAGAAGAAGAGTAAGGGCTTCGGATGGTGAGCGATTATGAGCAAATATCTTCTGGGCAGAGGTGCAGCTGCACATATGAACTCACAAGCAGTTATGACAACAGGCACAGACCCATGCTGGCCCAAGCCAGACAAAATCCCAATACGGAGATGAGACTTGAGTGCATAATTCAACCCCAAGTCGTGGAGCTATTGGCAATTGTAAACTTCTGGGAGACAAACAAGTTTTACTAAGAGTATATAGCCTCTGGTAAGTTTGCCATTCTCCAGTGGGTGCCCATACATTCAAGAATGTGGAAGTGCCTAGTCTTATTGCAACTTGATATGCCATGTTTGGCTGGTATCCATGAGAGGCCTTTTTGTCTGAAGAGAAAAAAGAGGAGTGGTGAGGGAAAGAGAGGAGAAAGAAGAAACTGTAGTCAGGATGTTAAAAAGAAAGAAAGAAAATAAATGTGTATATATACACATACATATACATATGCATGAAGAATATTCAGATACCAAAAATTGGTCTTGAGAAATTTAATAGCAGAAGGCCCCAGCCCATGAACCAAGAAGACTACAAGGCAAATCAGATGACTGTAGGTTTGCTAGTGTTCACAGAAGGTGCCACACAGGTTAAATGGGAAACAGAGAGAAACTGCAGCCCAGGAGACTTGGTTTCTGAAGCAGTGTTCCAGCCTCCCCAGGCTTTAGGTAAGACAGTGTGCACACTGAAATGGGTGAGCTCCCCAGCACAAGGACTGGGAAAGGGTGGTGCATAGCAAGTCCCACCCACACATCTCAGAGAAATACTATTTCCACCTTTAATCCCAGACCTTAGGAGGCTGAGGCAGGTGGATCTCTGAGAGTTCAAGGCCAGCTTGGTTTACATAGTAAGTCCCAGGCCAGTACAGTCTATAAAGTAAAATTGTCTAAAAAAATAATAAATTCAGAATTTTCAGTCTCTAGAAAATGCCCACCCATGGGCACTATGAAAGGATGTGTACCCACTGTCTATCTGGTGCTAATATAGGTTATTATTTTCTGAAACTCCTATGCCAATACCTGAAACACAAGAACAAGAGCTTCTTTCAATTGATTTTGGCAAGAATGAAAATATTTACCACACGAGAAGAATTATTTAAAATGGATTGATTTCAACAAGCTCCCTTTCCACACTGTTGGGCATTTCATCTAAGTCTCTCACGTTCCAGGTCTCTGGTATTTTCTAGAGGGTCCCCCAACCTCCCACCCACCTCACCCCCAAGGTTGCATATTTTCATTCATTCTTCTGGCCCTCGGGGCTTCTCTACTGTCTCCCCATCAGCCCAACCTAGGATTCATGTCAAGGGAAGGCTGCAAGGCCTGACACTATTATTGATGCTATAGTGTGCTTAGAGACAAGAGTCAAGTACGGTTGGTTGTCTTCCAAAAGGCCCAACAAACTTCTGACTAAGACAGCCACAGATACTTACACCCAACCACTGAACTGAAGTCAGGGACCTCTGTGGTTAAATTAGGGAAATGCTGGAAGAAGCTGAAGAGTAGGGTGACCCCATGGGAAGACCAGCAGTCTCAACTAATCTGGACCCCTGAGGTCTCTCAGACACTGAGCCACCAACCAGGCAACATACCCTAGCTGGTCCAAGGCCCCGAACGCAGAGGACTGCCTGATCTGACCTCAGTCGGAGAAGAGGAGCCTAGTCCTCCAGAGACTTGAGGACCCAGGGAGTGGGGATGTCTGACAGGGGTGGGGGAGACATCTTCTTGGAGACAGTGGGGAGGAGGAATGGGATGAGGGACTGTGGGAGGGCAGACTGGGAGTGGGGATTATGACTGGACTGTAAAAACTAAAAGTAATAAATAAAAAATAAAATAAAATGAATTACTCTTTGAAATAAGTAACCACAGACCCCCTTCAAAAAGTACTATAGGAGACAAAACCACCTAGGTGGTCTGCAAGTCTTAGATGGAGTACTGTGGCCTTACCCTAACACTGCCATCTGACCCGGCAGTGATAACTTCCCCCTCATCCAGCATTATCTGGTTAATGGAACCGTTGTGACAAGACTTCATGCCAGTCCGACAGAGTTCCACCTTGATGAGGCTACCTTCCCAAAGCAGCAGGTTGCCCCATTCTGACCCAGAGAGTACCTAGCAGGTGGAAAGAAACATGCATAAAAATTAAATACCTCGAACATGTGACAATTAACATTAAAAAGAGGTTTTTAGATTCTTTTCCTCGACTGTGTAAACATAGCTTGGGCATAGAAGGGAAGAAAATGAGGAAATAAAACCCCACCACCACAGATACAACCTCCAGTTACACATTTAACATGATGCTGCCTCACACCCCACAACTAGGCTGTATGTTAGTGGTAATTTCTCTATGAAATTTCTTTATACATCTCTTAAGGGTGAGGTCCAAAAGTTGAATGACTGAATCAAAACTGGGCATCTGAAGTTTTCCAAAGATGAGATTCCATTTCTAAGCATAGAGCTGTCTGCTAAATTGCAAGAACACTACTGAGTTGAGCAGGTTACGGCTCAAGTTTCAAACAAGGAGAGTATTTGGGAGCGTGTAGTGATAAATATTAAACAATGGCGAATTGTTCCATTCACCACGCCACGTTACCCCCTGCTACTCTCTGTCTCTGGGGATCTCTCCACCCCCATGGCTAGACACATGCAGCGGCCACCCTCTCCAGCTCACTGCTCACATTCCTAGCATCCCCCTGTGGTTATTGGCACAATTCCTACTAGCCGGACAAAATCAGAACTCATGAAGCTTGTAACTTACCAATCAGATTGATATTGGTAAATTCTCACTCCACAAAACGTCCACTCAGTAAACTCAGAGACAATTGGTATTGATATACAATGGCCACCTAGATAAAACAGACATCCTCTCCCCCTTCTATTTTTTCTTCTCTCTTCTATCAGTCTACCTCCCCAAAAACTCTGTGCCCACCTTACTTCTTCACTGTCTTATCACAGGCCTTACCTTATCTTGTGCCTACCCTCACCTGCATGTAGTCATCAGCCACAGGACTGCCCCCAAATTAATGTTTGATTCAACAGTTCCAAAAGTGCATGCCATCAGACACTGGCTCTTAGAATGCTTAATGAGTGCTCTAAGAAGTAATATTTACTGTGCATGCCTAAAAACTTATTTACATTGTTTTTTAGTGCCCAAAAACATAAACACTAGGTACACTGCTCAGCAACACCATATGAAGTGTGCCTGCTGGTGCTCTGTTTCTCCAAACTCCAGCTTTGTTCTCACTCAGAGAAAACTGAAAGCATCAACAGTTAAATAACTTACCCACATATTCCTCAGAGGGGCCAAGATTCTGGTTTAAGTGGTGTTTCTCAGAAGTCCCTGCTCTGGCCACACGGTCTCGAATGCAGGAGGCCAAAGAAACTGGCGAGCACACTTCTTTTCTCTGGGATCCCTGTGCATGCCTATGTGACCTGCTACTGGGCCTCAGCTCACTTTACTAGAGTCTTTTTATACAAGTGTTTTCACTGATGAATACTGATTGTGCACATTTATGAGGTACAGTGTGATAATGTGACACACATACACAATGTCTAATGGATAAATCAGAGTTATTAGCATTTCTTTCTCTTTATAGATCCATCATATGTTTGTGCTGGGAAGCTTTGAACACCTGTCTCCAGTTCCTCATTAAATATTCCAGACATGGTTGTGAACCAGACACCCACTGTGTTAGAAAACATTAGAACTTAGTCCCTCTGTGTAACTGTACTTTGACAGCCAATCACCCTCCCTCCCCCTTCCCTTTACTAGCCTGCAGACATCACAGAGGCTTGTCCATTTATTCTATGAAATTAACTGTTTGATGATTAAAGCCACCCAAAGTTATAAGAACTTACAAGGCCTTCTTTTCTGAAATATCACTTACACCCAGCTTTTTGTCGTTGGTCCTCAGAGCAGCTTGCCCTCCCCACATCAGCTCTTGTATTCAGATGATTGTAATAACTCCTTTCTTCCTAGTTCACCATCTTGATTCCAGGTTTCCTTCCTGCCAATCTTCCTGGAATTTTATGACTAAATATATCTACTGTTTTTTCCCATTTATGACATTATTCTTCCAACACACAATAATTCTGCCTGGTGGTTAGACTCCTCATATGCCCTAGGAGCCAAACTCAACTCAGAGTGTCCACTCTGTCTGTCTTAATCCAATCCACCCTCTAAATACCTGATATTCATTCCTAACTCAGAAAATTTCTTTTCTGTGGTTTTATCATTTAAAATAGCCACTTCCCGTACATAGACACAAACTCTCCTGAGCTCTCAGAGACATAGTCCATACCATGCTTTAGAAGAAGGTTATGGTGATGTTTACCTTAACACAGTCTTCAGAATTTGAAGAATTTGAAGACTCAGGTAAGGACGTTGTATAGATTTTAAAATAGAACCAGTACCTTTTGTTGGGGGTTGGGAGCAAAGTGCATATGTATATGTGGGTGCCTGTGTGCATGGAAGTACATGTGGTGGCCAGAGGCTAACATTAGAATCTTCCTTCACAGCCTTATTACTGTTGCGATTTTGTCAAGAATCTCTCAGTGGACCTGAAACTCGCTAATTCTGCTAAACTGGTTAGCCCGGACTTTTTTTCCCCCCTCTTATACACCAGACTTTTAATTGCAACTATGCTATCACTTTGATGACCAGCGGTTGGTTTCTTAAAGTGATATTCGCATACTGGAATTTTCTTGTAAGAGACATGATCACAAGTAACACAGCATAACTTAATCTATCTAATAGGAGAACCAATAAGATAGTAAAGGGGAATGAATCCTGATTTAACAGTTATTTTAGGGGAAAAAGGTCTATAAAGTCTATAAGAGCAAGAGAAAAGTGAATTAGTAATGTCAGAAAAATCAACTGACAAATTATTCTAGTTTTGCAGATATAGCTATGAAATGACTTCATCTTCCCATGATGACCTGACACTAAATCAAGACACAAGCTTTGACTTCATGAGTCCCTTGGAACATCATAACATAAGAAGAAAAGATAATATAAATCATTATAACTCTGTGACATCAGTAAGGGTAACCAGCATGTTAATGGAGGAGAATGTGTCTATACCTCATGTGCATATATAACAAAACCAGGAAATGGTTTATACATGTGGATTGTGAAAACTTTAGGGAAACGTTTGCATTTCGATTGATAGTCTGTAAAAAGAAAATGAGGTGTTTACAACATTCAAAATTATAGTAGCTGTTATCACTGACAGTCCTTGAACATGTGGCTGATTTTATCCTGCATTCTCTCATCCGGCCACGCCCATTGACTGAGGGGCCAAAGGCATGCTTACCTTCCCATCTGGAAGCTCCGCATAGCCTTCTATGTCAGTAGTGGATGTTTTGCCAAATCGCCCCAGTGATCCTTGCAGCTTGAGACCAGTGAATGTAAAAGCCATCTCCCAGAACCTGCAAACAAGAGGGAAAGAGGTCAGAAACATCTATCAGTGTGGTTTCTTTTCATGTTCACCGGCCCCCGGTGCGGATTCCATAAGCACATGAAGTAACTTCACTGACTCATCTTACACATAGTGTTCACTACTCCCTGTCAGGCAGCATGGATTCAACACCAGAGGGAAATTTCCCCTGTCTTTGTGAGACCTGAATTTTGAGTTATGTTGTCTGCCACAGCAGTTACCAGCCATAAGTGAAAATTTTGATTAGATTGAAAGTAATTGATGTTAAATAAAAGTAACAAGTAAGAAAGACAAAAGAGGGTCTAAATCATTCCATTATGGAAGCAGAAGGAAATGAACATGGCATCTGGAGCCACAGACTTGAGATCAGGAGTAGACAACAGTCGTCAGGAATGGCAGTGTCACCGTTAGGACTGAGGTGCCATTACAAGTAAGAAACTTAAGAAACTCTGCAGTGTCCAAAAGATCACTATGGCTTTGCAAATGCCTACAATGAGTTACTGAGACGCCATGAAAGCTGCTTGAAGTGGAGCCTGTGAGAAGGCTGCACTCAACTTAAAAGCCCTTATTTTATCTATTCCATGTTTGGAGATCATTCCCCTATATCAAAACTTTAAAGGTACACGAAGACAAAGGGGGAGGAAGGGAGAAAAGGTGAACTATTGGTTAACCTAAAAAAAACAACACATGTAGAGCTGGAGAGATGGCTCAGCAGTTCAGAGCACTCTCTGCTCTTTCTAGAAGACCTAGGTTTGGTTCCCAGCACACACACACACACACACACACACACACACACACACACACACACACACACACACGGCATCTTACAACCATCTGTATCCCTAGTTCCAGGGGATTCAAAGTCCCCTTCTGGCATCCACCACAGGCACAACATGTATAACATGCATGTATTATACATGTACACGTACAGACAAAACATCCATAAACATAAAATAAAAATAAATGTTCTTAAATATCTGAAATCTTCCTATCTAATTTTAACAATAGCAAAAATTACCTCCACATCTTTGATCCTTTTAGAAATGTCCTTTAAAAAATCTACTAGTTCCTTTGTTGGGTACCAGACTTACTTGATGTGGCCGGATCCTGATGTAGTTAACTGCTCATCATCATCAGGATTGAAAGTGACCTTAAAAACATCCTGAGAAAATGCTCTTGTCCTCAGTATGGGCTGTTCTCCCTTCCAGTCCCAGATGGTTATTGTGTAATCAGGATGACAGCCAACAGAGGCCAGCAAGTTCCCCTCGTTGTTAAAGTCTACATAAGCATAGGCCGTCTCTGTTCCATCTGTAAGGATGAATGGGAGTCTGATAAATAAAATAGAAGCTCAGCCCAAAGGGGAAGCTCCTGTCATCCCAGCACTGGAAGGCCGTGGCTGCAAAACAAGACCAAGCTCGGCCTATGCTGCAAATCTTATGTCCCAAAACAAAAACAGAGAGGAAAGATGGTGGAGGAGGAAGAGGAGGAGGAGGAGGAGGAGGAGGAGGAGGAGGAGGAGGAAGAAGAAGAAGAAGAAGAAGAAGAAGAAGAAGAAGAAGAAGAAGAAGAGTACGCCCAGTGCACAAGCATGCAGGTTCAGGTGTTATTCTAATGCTACAGGGTGGGAGAAGGCACAGCAGCAGGTATATCCCAACAGCTTCCTGGCCAGCCAGCCTAGCAGAAATGACAAGTTACACCTGCAGGGACAGGGGTCTCCATTAAAAATTAGGCGGAGAGTAATAGAGGAAATGCTGGACATCAAGTTTTGACCTCCATAAATACATGCACAGGAAAACGCCCCTCACACATGGGTGAGGATGTGTGTAAATCTCCCAACACAGCATACATAAGTCAAACTCCCAAAAGAGTAATCCTAAAACTCTTTCGTCACTCTGGGATTTAGAATAAATTATCCACTTAGAAAATGAGAGAAAACAGGCTGCATATATTTCATCTTGGAAGAAAGAGAGCTACACACAGAGAGCAGACAAGACAGCAATTTTAATTTGTCACTGAAAACCTCCCAGAGTTAAAAACGAACTCCTTAGATCAGTGACTCAGACAGCGGGACTGGAAGACGGTGGCGAAGGTTGACGCTGCCTATCACCTTCGCTAGTTTGTAACTCCCCATTATCCAGCTGAACAGCAGGGAAGAAGTTTTTGTGAAGCTATCAGCAACATGACTGATGGTTCTTATCAGATGACTTTAAGGGTCATATCCTTGAGAGTCTAGGCAGGTTTTAATCCAATCACTTGCAGGGTCTTAGAAGTAAAACTGAAGATTCCATGAAGAAAAATGCTGCCAGAGAATGCCATGAAGGTACATGGAGATCTTTGGGATCTCCAGCCTGTGGGTCTGAGTCACAAATTTTAGACTTACTAGCCTAGGCAACTGTAAGCCAATTTCATTGAATACATTTCCTTTCTACCTCTGACTTTTGATTCTCTGCTGAATCTTGGTTAATTGTGTACTCTCAGGCACCTTCAGGATGTTAGTCTTGAGAATGGACTACTCTAAAGATTTTGCTGGACTCACCTCGCAATATTCTGTAGGGCTTCCGAGAAGGGTACTCATAGATGATAATCTTCGGGAAACTTCCTTTTTCGGCCACTGCGAAGTAAGTTTTATTTGGATGGATCTAGAAAAACAGAATCTCACTAAAATATTCAAAGGAAAATTTCAATTAGGTATTCCTATCCATGCAGTACTTAGTGACTGTTACTGTGTAACTGGCTAATTAAACTGCACTTCAATCTAAAATTAAAAAAAAAAAAAATGTGCATATGCTAAGCACTTGATGATGGATATGATTTGAACTAAAAACTAAAAGAAAATTTTTACAATGAAGGCTTAGCTTTATATTAAGGAAATCATTTTTACGCTGTGAGTACTAAATTCGTAGTGTGTGTCAGAATTGCTTGAAAGGTTCATTCAAACACAGGTCTCAAGCCCCAGACTCAGTGTTTCTGAACTCACATTTACATTTTTAACAAGTGCTATGCCTCTGCTGGCCCAGATGTGGAAGAACAGCTAAGTAGGACAAGATGCCACCCCCCTGTGTAAGTCACTCAAAGTGGTAGAAATCTTCATGAGATGTGTGTTTCTGTTCATTTTCTGCCTGAAAGACTAGGTTGCTTATGACAGACAGAATTTATTTGCCCAGCTGTTCTGAAGAGTTGGAAATCAGAAACTGTGGGAAACATCTATGAAGGGATTTTGTCAGTGCTATCCCATGATAGAAGGCAGCAGGCTGACTTCCTGCTGAAGCTGCCTTTCATCCTGTGGTGACACATCCTTATAAAAATATCTTTCTTTCTAAGAGATGAAAACTTTTGCTGGACCTCACAGCCTGGTTAATAATACAGATTAAGATCACTTAAAACTGATATTCTCCGGTGTGGTTGGTGCACTTGCTTAACCTGCCTTTAGGATAACAATTCAACAACTAACCTTACTGCCTTGGATTTCCCCAGTTATCAGCTTTTATAGCTACACTGGTGCACAGCATGTACAGAGTAGTGAGATGGGTGGATGGATGGATGGATGGATGGATGGATGGATGGATGGATGGAATGGATGGATGGATGGATGGATGGATGGATGGATAGATAGATAGATAGATAGATAGATAGATAGATAGATAGATAGATAGATAGATAGATAGATAGATGGGTAGGTAGGTAGGTAGGTAATTTTCTCTCCCGGGTTTAAAGCCAGGCTGGGCTCTGTACTGACTTGAAGACCAGCTTGGGTTACATGAAAAAGACAAAAAGAACACTTGAAAGAAAGAGAAAGAAGAAAAGAAAAGGCTTAGAATAAAGACAAATGTGCATCTCATGTGACCCTACAACACCCTCCCTGCCTGTCACTGATCGATAACTGTGCCTGTGGAATCCACAGAGAAGCAGAAATAGGGACTCCCCCGCCCAGGTCACTAAGTGTTGGCATACCCCAATGGCACCAATGCCTTGGCCACTGCTACTCTGCAGGTACATTTGCGTCTTGTTTTTAAAGTTCAGCAGGACCATTTGGTTCCCAGCAATGTACAACAAAGTGTTGCTGTCCAGAAGTTGTAGGTTGGCACGCCTTTTGCAGTCATAACCAAAAGAATGTCTGGGTAAAGGATGCTAAGGAAAACAGTGAGACAGAACATCCAGTATAGACCGGATGCATGGCTAGAACAACCAAGCCCGTTTTTAACATCCACACTCTATTTAACTAACATCTGAAATCAGCAAAGCTGAACTTTACCCTGAAACTCAGAATTTTTCTATGGGCCACACAGTTTTATTTTTAAAGTAAGTGAAAAATCCTCACACAGAGACTTAAGTTTTCTCCTTGAATTTTTGGGAAAAAATTCTCTCCCAAGAAGAGATTTGGGTATGAGCAAATAGATAGTGTTAGCCTTTCTAAACAGGAGTCATTTTCCTCTGTGTCCTAAAACAAAACCATATCACACATGGGACAAAGGCCACATCTTTACCTTCATATCTGCCAGTCAAGTTTGTTGAAATCATAGTATAAATTATTTTGTTTATTGTTTATTTGGGGGCATGCTTGTGTGTGTGTGTGTGTGTGTGTGTGTGTGTGTGTGTGTGTGTGTGATTTCTCTTCTTCCTTCTTGGACTCCAGAGATTCAATTCAGATCATCAGGCTTGTGTGGTGAGAGTCTTTAACTCACTGGTCCACCCTCTAAAAATATTTTCTAGGCCTCTTTCTTGATGATGAAAGACATTTTAAATTCTCGGATGATGAGGCAGCTAGCTGGTTCACTGGGTGAAGGCACTTGCTGCTAAGATTGCCCACCTGGGTTTCATCCCTAGAACTAAGTTACTGGAAAAAAAAAAGGGCAGACCCCTAAAAGTTGTCCTTTGACACATATGGAAACACACACATACACACATGCATATATTGTGTGTGTGTGTGTGTATACAATTTAAAGAAAATCTGACATTTGTGGAAATCTAATACAAAATTTTATAACATGCCTACTGTATTAAGTTCTAATTAAAACTTAATTAATATAAAAGATTATTTAAATCAACTAATATATGACACATAAAAATATACAAATTTTTAAGACTTTTTATTACATTTATGCATAAGGAAATATATATCTACATATGTATTATGTATGTATGTATTTATATATATATGTATGTGTTTATGTCATAGAGTAAAATTGCATTAATTCAAATAGAAGTTTAAAGATCTAGGTTACATAAGATCTTATTGGTACAGTTCAGCTCAAATTAAATGAATACAAGACATAAAATACCATTCTAAATGGGAGCAGCCTATGCGAACTTTTAGCATCTCAGAGCTGCTTCACAGGACAGATGCTTTACAAGAACTTGTTGAACAAAGTTTCAGGATGAATCTATTTCTTGAGACTTTGCTTGGGGCGCAGGAAGAACTGTGATTTGGGAGGGTCCATTCATTTGTAAGAAAATTTCTTGTGTCCGAAAGAAAAATTAAGAAGGGGAAATTCCAGATTAGAAAGTAATTAGTGGCAAACTACCTTAGTCACACCTGGACTTGAAACAGAGTTCAAAGCTGTGTGTTCAGAAAGCCTGCCCCCTTATCTCCAAATTATACCTTTCCAAAGAGGCCCATTGCGGTGTGGGCTGACAACAGCCACTGCCCACAGACAGCAAGCTGAGGTTGTCGTGGAGACTGTCCTCTAGTCACCTTCTCAGGGACCTAACAGCCAGCCAGCCAACAGAAGCACTCTCCTAGATCAGCCCTACGTTTGCCTGTCTTCACAAACTAATCAAAACTTGCTGCCGTGTGACCTCTCTTCTTAGAGTCGCCTCGAATAACTCTTGCAGTGCATGATGGGAGAGTATCAGCCTTGACAATGGCACCATCAGTGCCTGGAGAGAGGAAAGCAATGATGTCACTAGATGGGCATTGACAAAGGGAGGCCAGCCTGGGACATGAAGAAAATGTCAGTGGGAAGCTTAGCAGACTCCTGTGAAAACCACATCTCTCTCAGCAAATGGCCTGTTCTCTCTGTGCAAAGAGGTTCCCCAAATAATCATTTTTTTCTTATGATGGCATTGAATAAGTTTAAATTAGGATCAACACCCCCACCACATTTCTTATAATTTCCTAAGACAAAGGCTGGTAAACTTTTTCTTTGTAAGGCAAGAAGTAAATACCTTAGGTCAGCGGTTCTCAACCACAAGTGGAGACCCTGTGTATGTGCAGGGGGGAGGGGAGTCACATAACAGATTTTCACATGATTTATAGCAGCAGAAAAATTACAGTTATGAAGTCACAACAAAATAACTTTGTGGTTGGGGGTCACCGCAACATGAGGACCTGTATTAACCGGTTGCAGCATTAGGAAGGTTCAGAACCACGCTGCCTTAGGCTTTCTAGACACAGTTACTTAAGCAGCCATAGACAGACTGTCGTGGGATGTGTCTGCGCTGCAATAAAACTTTATTTACACAAACAGGCTGGAGGTCATGTTTGCTCCAGGGGCTGGAGTCTGCCGAGCCCTGACCTAGGAAATGAAACCCTCCCCCATTATGAACGTGTAGCTGGAGCGGATACTTGAGGGTGAGAAAATAGGGCGGGATCTTTGCTTCTGAAGACACTTGTGGTGTGGAAATGAGCTCCTGGTAATCGTAGAAGAAGGTTTCCGAGAGCTTCTTCTTCACTTCTACTTCCGGCTCTTGCTTAACTTCAACAGGAGGCTCCTGGGAAGCTAAAACATGAAAACACTTCATCTGAGAAGAGTGTGCGCGGAGCCCTACAATCATATTTCACAAAGGAAGGATGAACCGTGCAGTTAAGAGCAACCACTGCCCTGAGCGCACACTCCAGGCTGCTAAACTCAGGAGGAAGAGCCCAGGATGTGCAGATCGGAGGCGGGCGCTGGCCACGACTCCAACAGGGAACTTGGAGAACTCCTAACCAAACTGAGGCACTGCCAGTCCCTGGATCACTTTATCCCCCAGATCAAATACAAGACTTCTCGGCATGGTCCTCAGAAACAGAATGTAGAACCCGTGAGGGCAGCTACCTTCCGTACAGAACCCGGGACCACGTCTTGCAGTTTTCCTTTTCCTCAATCTATAAATAGAAGTTTAAATTGCTCAAACAACTTGCCTTTACACTGTGACAGTTACCGAGAGAGAGCTAACCATGCTTACCTGCAGGAGTGTGAAAGTACTCCTGAGATGAATGTGAGCTTTCGTCCATATCTTCCAAATCCAAGTCATCATCAAAATAGGACTCTTCCCCTTCAGTGAATAAGTCATCTGTGGTGTCTTCTGGAGCTTCATGTATAGATATTAAAGACCATTCGTTTTAGTTTTAAATCTCACAAGATTTTAACTAAATTAATTTTTTAAATTTCCAGAGCAATGAAAACTTCTTGTTTATGCTTTTATATTCAAACTTTCCTAGAATATTCTTTATTCCATCGGTCTTTTCCAAAAATGAAAAGACCTTTTCTGTGAATTCATCTCTTTTGTCATCTCATTTCTAGTCTATTCCTCTTATGACATACTCACAAGAAAGGCTCAACAGGATGCCAGCCCGAATGCTAATATACCGCAATCATGACGCCAACTAAGATTTGATAGGTTGTGTTGAAGACCCGCAATGCTATTTAAGAGTAACCCTCTCCGAGCATGATCATTTCTCTCAAAGCAAAAATCAAAGGGATACGTTAAAGCAGTGGCTTCGGAGACAATAGATGAAGAATGAGAGTCGAGAAAAGAGAAGACCTCGGGAGTGAGACAATGTTCAGTTCAAGTCCAACCCCGACCTGCTTAAAATTCAGTGTCAGTCACAAGAGAATAGACTGAGGGACTTTCAGAAGAACGAGTAAGAAACAGCAAGTGCACCGGAAGTCCCGAGGAATCCTGAAGCGAAGCTGAAAGACTAGCGACAAAGCCCGGGGGTGTTATAAATGAGAGCGCGAGGCTGGGCCAAGTCAATTAGCTGGGCTCAGACAGGATTCCACAGGATGCATCTATTTGGATGGAAAGAAGGTACCTGAATGGGCCAAAGCCTCAGCTCTGCTATGGGATGCTCTGGAGAACCACTCTCTAAACATACCGGAGCCACCCAAAGGCTACTCTTCTCCCTCTCATTTGCCACCTATGGAATCTTTCTCCATGTCTTTCCCAATTTAATTCCCTAGCAACTCATTTAAATGGGCTGGAAGGAGCGGGTGGCCCGGCAGTTGAGAACACTGGCTGTTCTTCTGGAGGACCGGGTTTTGACTCCCAGTACCCACACAGTAACTAACAACTTTCAATAACTCCAGTTCCACAGGCACTGTGCGCATGTGCTGCAGACATACATGTAGGCAAATACTCGCACATATAAAATAAAAATAAGTAAGTGGGCTAGAAAACTGAGACTCTAAAAGGTACAATTTGTTTTTCCTCCAAGGACCAGCGCCTCCTAGTGGTGGACTTGGGGCTTGAAGCCAAACTCCACCTCTTTCCATTTTGCAGTATCCAATAGTCAGAGAGATCTTGCAGGGGAAATGGAGAGCAAGATGTTCGTGCAGGTTGCTACTTACACAGGCAACTGACATGTCTTTTGTTGTTTTGACACAGGATCTAGTGTAGGCCAGCGGGTCTGAAGGTGGCAGCTGCCTAAGGCTGAGAAGGAGCCTGAAATCCCGATTCCCACCTCTGGACTGGCTGGGATTACAATTCCACTTTAAACAGTGCCAGGGATTGAACCCAAGACCTCTGGTACTCTAGACCAGCTCTCTCTCCACTGAGCTAAATCCGGAGAGATGTACTAGGAGCTGGAGGTAAAAAATCAAAGCACAGACGCTACTTTTAGGGAACAGGAGAGTTTGTGTGACTACGTAAACAGGCAACGCATTTCTGTCTGTGAATCCAGACGGACTCTTTTAAAAACGGTCTTACCCAAATTTGGTAACAAAGAAGTGTGTGTGTGTGTGTGTGTGTGTGTGTGTGTGTGTGTGTGTGTGTGTGTGTGTGTGATCACCTCTACTCACGTTTCGAAGTGGACCTGGAAGACTGCGTTCTATCACTCCTTGACCCTGATCTTCCCCCATCAATGTCTTGGTCATCTGGCTCCTTCATATCTTCTGTAAGTACGAAATGAGAGAGAAAGACCTAAGGCCAGAGCACGGAAATGAACAGATCTCTCCCCAGCAGTCCACGAGCACCAAAGACCATGTGTGCTGACACTCGTGCGCCTTCACAAGATGGCGTACAGTGGGAGGCTGTGAGCGACACCATGCACCTCGATGCAAGTGGGTGCTGGAATCATAAGTTTCCATTGTCCAGGCACACCTGCCATTCTGGTGCACTCTGGTTTTCCCAAGATCCAAACTGAAACACGACGCCCACACCCATCTTTCCTCCAAATGCATTCCCACTAAAACCAAACCTCTGCCACCCTTCTTTTGGTGGGTCGATTGTCTCCTTTTCCTTGTCCTATTATCAATCCCCATGAAGTTACTGATAAGGCCATTGTTGGAGGTTGGTTCTAAAGCTTTGATTCAATAGAGAATCAGCGTGTCCAAAGCTACTTGTCCCCAATTGGTTTTTGATCGATCAATAAGGATGCCGACAGCCAATGGCTGGGCACGGGGCGGAACCCTTAAGAGTTGCGCAGGCTGGGATGTAGAGAGAAAGAGACGGAGGTTCGCCAGGATGCAGGGAGAGATAGGTGGATGGGGGGAGCTTCAGGAGATAAAGCCAACCCGCCATGTAAGATTTCCACTTCCGGGATTGGACCTAGGGTAGGAGACACAAGATTGGAAGTCATTGAGTTAGGAAAGGCATTTTAAAAATAAGCTAGTGTGTGTGTGTGTTTTATTCGAAGATCCAAAGAGCAACCCGCCGGGAATACAAGCAGAGTAGCCAAAGCACACAAAACATTTCAAATATATTTTTGAGCACATTCTCTGTCTCAAGTCTTATACAGGCACCAAATTACCAGGGTGCAGGGAAAATATCATGGACAGCCTTGAACTTCTGGGAGTTTATTGTTTAGAAACACAGACATTTAACAAATAGTAGGAATGCGAGTGCTACAAGAACTGAAAATGGAAGAGCAAAGGTACCGTGGGCGTGTGTAACAAGAAAGTTAAACTAAGTTTAAGGCTTAGGGAACCGGGGTTTGTGGCAGAAATGATGACTTGGTACAGGCTGGGGAAAAACTATGTTAGGCAGAGAATACCTCCGAATGGCTGAACTTAGCCTACTGATAAGCGCAGGAGCCATGCATGGTTTACTCGTGGCTGGGACGAAATACCCAGCAAACGCAAGTTAGGGAAGGGTGGCTTTGTTCTGGTTCACAGTTCAGTGGAACAGGCCACCATGGGCAGCAGGAGCTGAGAACAAACGGCTGTTCCACTGCCAGGGCTTGAGTTCTCTTTACCTGTTTATACCCCATCCCATGTTATGGTGCCGTTCACGATGAGGGTGGGCCTTCCCATCTCAGTTAACCTACTAAAGGAAATCCATCGCAGACGTGTCCAGAAGCCTGTTTCCTGGAGAGTCTAAATGCCGCCAAGTTAGCAGTCAAGATTAACCATAGGGAATGCATATGAAGAGGAGGCGGATTGCCAAGTCACATGACAGTTTCATGAGGGAAGTCCATACTGTTCTCTCCAGTGGCTGTAGGACATACATTCTGATCTACCACATATAAGCAGTTCCCCCTTTTCCATTCTCTTACTAGCTTTCTTTGTTTGTTTTGCTTTTTTTTTTAATCTAATAGCCTTTCTAACTGGGGAAAGATAGTGATAGATATTTTTTTTTTAAAGAAATCAACATTCAGAGTGTCAGAAGGAAAGTGAACCTTGTCTCTAGGTTATATAATACAGGCTCTAGATTAGTGAAACTAGATGGTTGGCTCCCAGGGGCCACTTGCCTTCCTGAGCCCATGGATAACGCAGGAGGTGAGCAGTACAGGTATCTCCCAGTGACTTGAAGCCCGGCTTTCTGTTCAGCTTCCCACTGTCTGAAAAGTTCATGGAGTCTACTTTCTGCTAGGTTATCTCTCCACCATCGGTGAAATGAACCAATTCAAGACAGATTAGATTATATTAAAGGCAGGTTTATTGAGAAGCTGCTCTTGGGTGGGTGAGTTCACTGGTCCCAAAGACCAAGGCAAGGAAAGTTGCCATGGGGAAAATGGGGGAGGGTCATAGAGGAGAGAGAGAGAAAGGCAAGAGAGAGGAGGAGAAAGAGGAGCAGGAAAAGAAAGAGGAGGAAGAGGAGGAGAAGAGAACAGCATAAAAATGTCTGGATTATATAGGAAGGAACTTCCTCCGGGGAAGGGCAGCCCAGACCCTAGGCTGGAAAGTTCAGGAATGGGGTAGGGTATGCCAGCTAGGGACTGAAGCATGCTGGGACAGCCTGGAGGCCAGGTCGGCTTTTGTATGCAACTCAGTCCCTTGTCCTGGGGTCTGAAACCTAGCACTTTCTACCTGCTGTCTTTCTTTTCCTTCATAAACTTTTAGTACTCTGTAATGGAGCGATTCTCAACCTTCATAATTCTGTGGCCCTTTAATACAGTTCTTCATGCTGTGGTGACCCCCAACCATAAAGTTATTTTTATTGCTACTTCACAACTGTAACTTTGCTACTGTTGTGAAACACGGTACAAGTATCTGTTTTCCCGGGTGGTCATAGGCATTGCCTGTGAAAAGTGTCATTGGACACCCCCAGAAGGGGCTTGACCCACAGGTTGAGAGCCACTGATAATGAGAAGGCTGATTCCATGGCAGGCTTCATGTTGGCAGTTCAGAACTGGGCAAGTCAGACAATGGGTCAGCAGCAGTTTCCAGACTTCCTCAGCTACTTCCTCAGCAATGGTTTCCAGCCCCCATGCCCCAGTAATGGAATGTCCCTAGAGATGGAGTAAGATAAAGGTCACCTACCCTGGAATGCCCTAATGTGCTTTAAATCAGGCCCTAATGTGCTTTAAATCAGGCTCACTTGGTTGTCTCTCTATCTTGGTAATGGGAGACCCCCAGCGTGCTGGACTTCTGCAGAATAAAACACTCTTTGTGTTCACATACTATCTGAGTCCAGGGTGTCATTCTTCAGAAAATCGTGGACCCTTACAATATAACTGGATATAAACTAGATGCATATTTTTTTTCTAAAATTAGGTCCAGAGGCCTAATACATTTACTCATAATTATTCAGTAGAAAAACAACCAATGGTGGCAAGTAGAAACCTGACCCACAATGGAAGATAAACAGATACAAGAACAAAAGCATCAAAATGCTGTCTGGGCTGTCATGAATGTTGTATTCCTCACATGGCCAAGGCTGCTATGAAATAAACCTCAGTATCACAAAGCCAGTCAGTGTCAGGTTGTGTTGAGTGTGGAAGAAAACTCTAAAACCCAGAGACTTCACCCAGTAATCTGAACTAGCAATAGTGGCCTATTTTTAAAAAACAAAATTAAAAAAACAAAGAACAACATCCACAACAACAAAAGCCCAGGCTCATTCTTATCTCCCCTGGGTAGTACCGAGGGATGGAGGATTTGTAAGATTCATGTGAGCAGGTCAGGTATGTGAGACTCTTGGGATCCGTGAACAGCCAGCTGACGTGGAGCAAAGTGGCTTTTAGAACTTTGCTTGTTCCTTTGTTTGTTCTGCTGTTTGTTGTTACTTAGAACAGACAGACAGGGAAATTACACTGTAACCTCAAGAGATTTTGAAGCCAAGGAATACTGGGATCACACCCAAGCTTGGGTATCAAGTAGGCATTGGGTTTCAGATTTCAGGACAAGGGACTGAGGTGCATATTTTGCACACCAAAACAGACCTGGCCTCCTGGTTCTCCCAGCATCCCTCAGTCCCTAGCCCCAACCTTGAACTTTCCAACCTACTGTCTGGGATGCCCTTCCCCCAGACGATCTTCCCTATATCATCTATACATTTTGATCTCTCTCCCTCCCTCCCTCCTTTTCAGCCTCTGGCTGCTTCAGAATTACTTAGAAAAACCCACAGAATTAACAGAGTCTCATTTTACTAAGCAAACCTTTGTAGATCCAGGCAAAGAACAAATGCTAAGAAGCAGGAAGAAGCAGGGGTTTGTATGAAATGCATAGGTTTCTCATATATGATAGACACTTTCCCTCGCAATACCGCGGCTCTTCCTTAACACATGTGAAGCCCAATAATTATGAATCTAGGCTTCCATGCATCCGAAGTCCCAGCAATCCAAGCGGCTGAGGGAGAAATCTTTCATGAGCCAGACGTAGGGCACGTTGCTCTAAGTCATTCACCAGTCCAGGAGCTGATCCTCACTCCCCAAACCTCGAACAGCCTCTGCCGTGTGCTGGACCGGCCACAGCTAATAACCAGCAAGTGATGTAGGAAACCAACTCAAATTTGACTTTATGAAATACAGTTGTAGAAAAATAAGAATAGCTGTGGTGGGGCCTTTTGGTTTGCATGCTTGCTTGTTGTTTTGGTTCTTATCTGATGGCAAACACAGCGCTAAACCTTTCTGCACGCATTATCAAGATTGTTTTTAAAACACAAGGCAGATGCTAATTCCATAACTCTGCAAGTGAGAAAGGCGAGCAGCTAGACACTGAATCCTTTCCTGTCACCCATCTCATGCCATCCATTTCCAAGACCTGTCGCCAGATGTCCAGCTAGGAAGACTTGAATTCACCCTTGTCCCTACCTCTTCAAGTAACAGGCTCACTGCCCCCTGTCACTGCAGATAGCCTCGGATCCTACCATTTCTCTAATTCATTTTAGCTCTACATTTTCTTTCCCTGGGAGCTGGGGAGGAGAGACGCTGTTATTCCAGAATACCAGGGTTCTGTTCCCAGCACTCCCGTGGCAGCTCACAACCATCTCTACTCCATTCCCAGGGGAGCCAATGCCTTCTTACAGCCCATGAGCACTGTGGGACACAGACACGCATCCAGACAAAGACTCTACACATAGAACAAGAATGAGCAAAGCCTTTTAAAAGTTTAGCTTTTTGTTACATTTATTATATCTTATTTGTGGGTAGGTATGGTACATGTGTGGAGGTCACAAGACAGCTTTGTGGACATTCTTCCCTTCCACCATGAGGATGACAAGGATGGGACTCAGGTTGGTGGCAGGGGCCTTAACCCACTGAGCAAGCTCGCCAATCTTCTAATATGTTTTCTGCCTTGCCCTTTGTATTCCTGAATGAGCTCCCAGAAAGTCACTCTTGTTTAAAGCGTTGAGTGACTATTGCCATCACAGAGAATACAATACAAACCCTCATTGTGGCACAAAGCCCTTTGTGGTGGGGTGTAGATCACTGACATCTCACAGCCCACTTTTGGTCCCTACTTCCCTTTAGCCCCTTTTCTCTAGGGTCTTACTAAGCAGACAAGTAAGATTACTTGTGACTAACAAATACACTGTACACTCACTTCCTACTGCCTTTTCCTATAATCAGCATCCAGCCACACTCCCAGCACCCTTGGCCTGCATTTGCATCCTAACAAGAACCCCAGGAAGCAAGCATAGCCATTTTTTAGAGGTAAGGAAAATAGTGTAGAAGGGCCCCCTTGACAAGACTCACAGCTAAAGGTGGGTATGGGTGGCTTTGCTGACCCAGGCACATTTCCAGCAGGCTTCCCTCTTCCCTTTGTGGTGACCTAACTTCTCCAGCTACCTGGCTGCTTTTTAATCTGCATCACCAGTTTCCTGAAAGGCAGAAGCTGTGCACAAGTCTAACCCGTACTGGTTGCTTCAAATGTTTGCGTTGAACTACCACACGAGGACCAGGAAAGTGCTCCAGGGAAACTGGACCTTACTAGTTCCACCTAAAAGGTGTTCACTGCTTTCTGGGTCGCTAACAGATTGAAGGGAGACTCCGAGGGGACAGCGCAGCCCAGGCTAAGAGCCCACTTACCAGAGGTGCTCACTACAGCAGCTGGTTTCTAATCATACCTGCCCAAGGACTCCGTTTACTGCGGTTGCCACAGCAACGCCACTCCGCCTCCTGGTAGTGATGTGGGGGAGGGGAACAACAGGCTGTTAAACGCATGCGCAATATGCCCCCCACGGCTTTGCCAAAACTGGGGTTGTTGCTATAGAGTTGTGTCTGCCCTGGGGACTGGACCTACCTCCCACTAGGGAACAGAAGCTCAGCATTCCAACAGTTTATGAACCAAATGACTGAGCAATCGGGTACTTGCCCAACTTTCCAATTATTTGCCAGTTAAAAACAAAACACTTAAAATGGTGTGGTCTTGGCTATAGAAGGCAGCTTCCCTGCTACACCAACCATTGAATGGCGTATTCGATGGTGGTGTAGCTGTATTTAGTATTTTCTAAAGCGTATCTGTGGTTTCTAAAGAGTAAATAAGGGTTTGTATTGTAAATTCTTGCTGCAGGAGGTGGGCATATACAAAGCACAGGCTTAACTTTGGGGCTTTTGTTTTTAATCTGAAACGTACTTATTGGACAAAGGACTTGTATATAGATTATGACAAGCTCATGCCTTTAATACAAAGGCAAATAACCCAAATTGAACAAAATGTTTTGATGCTACTTTATGAAAGAAGGCATACAAACATCAATGGACAGACCAAAATAAGAAAGGCATCCCCATCCGGATGAAACATAAATTCAGATACCATGACCTCGGTCACCAAAAAAAAAAAAAAAAAAAAAAAAAAAAAGAAAAAAGAAAAAAGACTGATCAAATACTGGGTAGGTTCAGGAATAACAAGAGAATGATCATATTGTTAGTGATGGTGTAAAATGGATGTCAGAAAAACCACCTAATTTCTTAAAATTTAACCATGCATTCTCATGTAAGGTAGCAATTCATTTCTAGTTTTGTATCTAAGACAAATAAAATATTTAACTTACTTCATAGTAGGTTTATTTGTTATAGATTAAAGATGGAAACAAGCCCAGGCATTCGGTATCAGAACACTAAGTATGAAATTATGGCACAATCATACGATCAAATTCTAATATGGGATATAAAGGTTTATCTATTGACACACATAACATGGATCAAGCTCAAAATCATGCTGAATGTGAGAAACCAAATTAAAATATTGTTGTTAATCCCGAGATTTAAAGGAAGAAAAGCCAATTCCACTATTTTAGGTCAAATTTGAAGCAAGCTTAATTAAATTTTAAATATTGACCAAGAGATGGACTTTGGTCAGTACCGCTCCCTGGAACTTCCCAGCTGAGTGGCTCTGAGACACACATTGCAGGGGTTTATAAAGATAAACACATAGGCCACAGTATTTCACACGAGGCTTTTATTATATTTCAGTGACCACAACCCCCAGCATTCCAGGAAGTTAGGCTAATTCCGAATGACTCCATTTTAATGAAATTGGAATAGGAACCACATTTTTTTAAATGATTTATTTAATTATTATATGTAAGGACACTGTAACTGCCTTCAGACACACCAGAAAAGGGCATCAGATTTCATTACAGATGGTTGTGAGCCACCATGTGGATGCTGGGACTTGAACTCGGGACCTCTAGAAGAGCAGTCAGTGCTCTCAACAGCTGAGCCGTCTCTCCAGCCCCAGAAATGACACTTAATGTTTTCTGCTGGTGCACAGGTGGTAGGACTAAGAGAGATGAACATATAAAGTCAGAGGACTGGTACTTTATACGCATCCTAAAATTGATTGGTAAATTAAGGTACAAGCATCTCACTACATAAGTTGTATGTTAGCTACAGCATTTAAAGGGTAGAGGTGACCCACGTAATTTTAAAACCCAGATACGGTTTTCAAATAGATAATGCTAATTTCAACATTAAGGCTGAAGAGGTATATGAGTAACTTAATTTACGAGGAAAGAGTATCAGAGTTCTGAACAGGGTGACTTTTATTTTAACACACACTCTATTAAGACATTAACTGCATGGCCTCTAGTTAAGAGCAAATATTACTCTCTATCATCTTTTCCTTTGACAGAGATAATGCTCTGGGGTCAGACATATCTTCCCTACCATCTCCAGTTTACCTCCGGTTTACAGAACATGAAGTCACGCCACCAGCTGCAATTCTACCTGTAGCAGTTCACAAGGTCTGACCCAGGGGTTGCACATCCCTCAGCCGTGTGCCTTCCTCAAGTTCATATCCCCCCATGCTCAGCTTCGCAGGAAGCCTCACTGCTTCCAGGCAGGAACGTTTCCCATCTGTGACTCGTTGTCATCACTTGTCACCGGCTAGCTAATTGAGAGATCAGTTGATTCGCCTTTGTTCTCGTTTCTAGGATTCTAGTTTTACTAAACCACCCACCCCCAATTTCCTTACAGTTTGGAGACTTTTAGGTTTTTTTTCTTCACTAATCAAAAGAAATAGGCACTTGATAATACTCTGTTTCCAGTATGGATGAGAACTTTGGACCACAACCAGGAGACAATGGGCCGGGTAAGCTAAAACCGGGGAGGGTCTAGCAGACATAGATATGGCGCTGTGCCACATTTGAAGGTTTGTTTCCTAAATTTTTGTTCTAATAAACAGAGGTACTAGTTAGGAGCATTCCAGGGCACAACAAGCATCAAGCGTGGGGGTGGCTAGCTGCATGGGAAAGATTGTCCTCAAAGCAAATAGGAAAGTACAAAAAAGAAGTGGGTAACTCTAGAGATTAGCTCTGTTCTAAGCCGGGTCCTGTGTGTAAATTCAGCTCAAACAATTAGATGAAAGCAGAGGTCCAGAATATTGACAGAATTAACCTTTGTAGTGATTTAACTTGTTAAAGCATTCTCTCCTCCCTCTCTCTCTATCTCTCTCTCTCTCTCTCTCTCTCTCTCTGTGTGTGTGTGTGTGTGTGTGTGTGTAGAAAATTCAGAACATGCACATGTGTGCAGGCAGCAACAGCATTAAGAGAGAAAAATATAAAGTATTCAAATTAAAAATAATGGCTTTCAAGGTTTAAAAGGTTTATGGGGAGCAAAATTAAAGGTAGGAAAAAAACATGTGTACTGAAGTGGAAATTTGTAGTTTCTTTGGAAAGTCAGTTATGTCAAATGATGTTTTGCTGGGGCACACAGGTGAAAGGATGTTTTGCTAAAGCAGACACACAAAAGGACATGTAATGCTTAGGGGAAAAAGAAATATATATATATATATGTATGTATTCACCTTACATCGATTTGCTGACCTTGACCTGTGGCGACTTCATAAACCTGACAAAGAACTTCTTGTGAGGTCCCTGTGGCTCCTTGCTGCTTCTGCAGACTTGAGCTAGTGTTGAGGATCGATTCTAATGTTTTGCCTTAATTTGGCTCCACAAATCACATGGGAATCTGTATCTAGAGGCTGAGGATCCCTGTGCCCAATTGTTTTTTTTTTTTTTTTATAGACCGTCTTTTATTGGTAAAAGGGCACATAGAAACAATAAAAACCACAATGGGGTTTCCTAGAAAAAACAATAGTACACAAAACATCTAAAGGAGAAGCACAGTGTTTCTAATACACAGAATTTAACCAAACTCTTTCCACATGGTAAATAGGGCAGTGAAAAATTTGCAGGCAATAGTCCCCTGGTTGTCCAAGACTTTAGAAAAACATTTTAGAGAGTTTAACAGAAAGAAAAGAATGTTGTAGAAAATATCAATCAATACAATTTTTTTTTACAGTGAGCAAAAACTATATTTAATACAGGGTGTAACCCGGAATTTGTCAATGTGTTCTTGGTGTGTAAGAATTGAGCATGACTTTTTTTTGTTTGTTTTGTTTTGTTTTGTCTTTTTCTTGGACTTCACACTGTCTGTGAGTTGTTTCTGGGGCAGTGCGAGCCTCTGGGGTTAGCATCCCACTATCAGTGACTGCATATTATGTCTGTTCTTTTGTAACTGGGTTATCTCACTCAGGATGATATTCTCTAGATGCAGCCATTTTCTTAAGAATTTGGTTAAGTCATTGTTTCTGGTGGCTGAGTAGTATTCCATTGTGTAAATGTACCACAATTTTTGTATCCATTTATCTACTGAAGGACATCTGGGTGCCCAATTGGTTTTTGATTGATTAATAAGGAGCCATCGGCCAATGGATGGACGGGGTGAAAAAGGCAGGACTTCTAGGATTCCTTAGCAAGAAACACAGAGGGAGGACAACAAGGGATTCTGCCATGAGGGGGGAGATAAGACAGACCATGACATGAAGGAGGAGGGTAAGAGGACCGACATGTAGATGCAAAGGGAAAGCGGCCTGTGGGAGGGCTGCCCAGAAGAAAACAGGGCAGCAAAGATAAAAGTAGATCTAGAAAGTGTTAACTCAGGAATACCAGAGGGGAGGGTGTGCTAGCTGTGGGGAGGTTTGGAGGTACCCAACCACTGAGCTAGTTAAGAGGTATCAAAATATAAAGGTTGCATGTGTGTCTTTTCAGTTGCGAATCCGGAGAACCCCAGAAGTTCAATCGCCCAGCTGGGAGCTCAGAGCAGACTCACTGCCACAGGCCAGTCGTCAAGCTTCATGGTTTCTTCTGGACTGAACTGCAGTTGCTGATTCCTGCGTGGTGTCTGCCAAGTTGACTGGTCTGGTTGCTGATTCATGTTTGGTGTTTGTTGTTGGACTGGACTGAGAACAATGAAGATTGGAATTGCCCCAAAGAACATTTCTAAACAGGTCCACTTCCCCCATATCCTATTAACCTTTCTTTTCCACTCTCTCTGGGGGGTGGTGGGCTAGAGGGGAGGTTGAGAAAAATGTATGCCTAAGTGTATCAAAGCATACATTCATAGATGGACAGTGCTGTTCCCAGAAGACACTGGTTTTTAAATGCAAATTTCAATGTTAGCATGAGATAATCTCTACTAGATATTGGTCAGGGATATGACGGAAAACCCCCACCCCTAAAGACCCCACATAGAGAAAACTACCATGCCATTGTTTGCCAACCATAACTAGATGTTGAGACCATGCTAATGAAGTATTAAGGAGTTCTCAGCTGCAGATGATTCACCTGTATCAACACCGTCACCATCCAAGGCTCAGGGAACATCACAGAAGAGGGGCAGGAGTATTAGAGAGCAGGAAAGCAGTGAAATGTTGGCTTCCAGACACCACGTCTGTTGCCACAGCAGCTGTGGTTCCCTGTACAAGAACAAGCTTGACAAAATACCAGTAGTCACAGGGAAGAGGCCCTGTGGCCCTGCTTTTAGTGGAGGAGCTAGAAACAGCTGCTGTTCCTCAGGAAAGGAGGCTACCTCTCCTTTGGTGAAGTGGGCTATTGGTAAGTTGCCCATGCCCCAGTGGCGGGCCCACACTCAACTGCATGCGGGCAGCACTATTTGGACTCAGGTTAGTAATGACAATAAAATAAACATGAAGCTGGGAGGGAAAGAAGAAAGGCACTAGGAAGAGTTGGAGGGAGGTAGTGATGGGTGCATAAGATAAAATGCAAAAGACTAAAATTTTTTAAGGCAGCATTCATGGGTCTGGGGAGATGGCTAAGCCATGCAAACATAAGGAATGGAACTCAGAGCCCCAGCACTCACACAGTTGCCAGGCAATATGACGGCTCAATTGTAATCTCAGTGTGCAGGAGATGAAGACAAGAGAACGCAGGGGCAAGCTGGTTTCCTGGACTAGCTGAAGTGGTGAGCTCCAAGCTTGGCATCAGTATCTATGATGGAGAGCAATCAAGAAAGGCATCCAACTTCAACCTCTGGACCTTCACACAAAATGCCCTTGTGCACGTGCACTTGCACACACAGGAGAGTTCACACACATGCAAGAACACCCTTACACACATGCCATACATATACACATGGGGGGAGGGAAGAACACACAGAGAAAGCAGAAAACAAAGTTTTGGTGAGGGGTAATACCAAAATGATTTTATGTCAGACAAAGACAGTCTCTTAGGGTTTCATCGCTGTGAAGGGACTCCATGACCAAGGCAATACTTACAGAAGCAAACATTTAATTGGGGCTGGCTTATAGTTTCAGACGTTTAATCCATTATCACCATGGCTGGAAGCATGGCAGCGTACAGGTAGACGTGGTGCTGGAGAAGAAATTGAGTTCTATATCTTGATCCCAAGGCAGCCAGAGGGAGACGCTCTTCCGCATTGGGTGGAGCCTGCGACCTTAAACCCTACCTACAGGGTGACACACTTCCTCCAACAAGGCCACATCCCCTCCAAGAAGACTATACATCCTAATAGTGCTGTTCCCTGTGGCCATTTAAACACATGAATCTATGGGGACCATACCTATTCAAACCACAAAACAGTCTTTATGAAGCAACTTACAAAATGTACAGAACAAGGGGAAGAAATCGGCAAGAAATGAAACAGATACAAATTCCACACACTGCCAGAAGAAAATGATTTTACTTTTTGCTATAGTTTAGAAGAAAATAATTTTACTTTTTGTTATAGTTTAGAAGCCCACAGTGCTTCTTAGAACAGGGTTCTCAACTTCAGAGGGAGGAAAGGAAAGGTCTGAGTCAGGGGAACTTGAGTGTGATCCTTTCCCCTTCCCAGCTCACTCAAGTTGAAAATTACTATCACAGCATGGCAGATGTCAGGGAAAGAAACTGGAAACAGAAGTCAACACTTGAGAAACAGCACATGAGAGAAAATCCACTTTAGGTGATTTAGGGGAAGAAAATTACTAACAGTTCTTATATTTGTTTTAACATAATCATTAGGTCAGTGTACTGCATTTAGACATTTAAACAGAATGGTCATCACCACTGCTGAGACCTGCCCCCAGCATAGCTGTAGCCATTCTGTTCCATGCTTGCCAACTATTTCATATTGTTGCTATAACATGCCTTCTAGTCATTGATGTAGAAAAAGAACTTGGTCATGCTGACCACATACCCCGTTATGTTTTGTATGTTTACCTTAAGAAATTCCACAGAGCTTTATGTAGAACCCATCAAATTAAAAGTGAATATGAACTGTTATGTTTAAAATGGCTTGAGTCGGGGCCGACCGCTGAGCAGCACTTCCTGCAGCTGCGCATGAGCTCACCGTGGTTTTCACAATTTTAGCCTTTATAAGCAGACAGAGAAAGATGGTCATGGTTGTAGCCTCAGCTCTGAACTCTAAGCTATGGCCTTGATCGATCAGTTTTAGGGTGTGTGTTTAGTAAACCATTCCTGTCTGGCTGAGATCAGTGTTTGTGTGGTTTATGGGGCAACTCCTGGACCCAACAATCATTACTTACTAGATATACACATTATCATTTTGAAATTTTCACACTTAAAAACTAAAAAAGATTTTTATTACTTGCTTAAGCAAGATAATCATTCCTACACCGAATTCGTGTTCTTTTGTGGAGACAGGGTCTCCACAGCTCAGGCTGCATGGAACCCATTATCTACTAGACAGCCTCCTGCCTCAGACTCCTGAATATGGGATTGTAGGTGAGCACCACAGCCTCAGCCTTTAGTTCTTTTAAAGCTGCGCACTCAACTTAAAATAATGGGTAATATTTTTTTTTCCTGAAAAGCCAGAACAATTTTATTTTAAGTTATACATAAGGCAAATTATATTCTTCTAGGAAGTTGATACACATTTAAATAACACTAAATAACAAAAAACATTCAACAGCAATGACAAGAGTAATAACGTATTACCAAAAAGTTTAACAAGGTTAAACAAATATAAAACTTTAATTCTCCTACAGAGTTTTATTCACACGGAATCCATAGGTTAGATGTTTTGTTGAAAAACTCATTTAAAAAGGTAAAATAATTGTTATTTTCTGTTTCCATGAATAGGGATAGCTTTGCAGGTTTTATCTGAAGAAAAATGTTACAACTTGAAAAGAGAATCCATGAAGTGGGAAGGAGAGGCCAGGACAAAGCCACTAAGGACATCTCTGCTTGGGCTTCACTTATGGAATGTGGGCAGAAAGAGCAAACCAGCCTTCTTCACTTTGCTTGTCAGTCTGTTGAACAAAGATGCAGACAGGGGTTAGATGAGCCACTAGAGACTCACCGACATTCAACAAAGTCACATGTGTGTTCCATGGCACTGACATGTCAGCCCTCCTGACAAAGGTCCTGCCTATAGACACACCAAGCAGCTGGGTGCCTGCTCAGCAGGTGTCCCAGGAAAACCTAACTTTAAAAAGGAGAAATCCAACCTTTATTCAAACTGTAGACACAATTTGAAACATGATGAAAAGAAAGTTATTGGATCTTAGTAAATTAAATAATACTAAGTTCCATAAAGCACGGGTATCAAGGAGATAACTTTAAGCTTTTCAGAATGTAAAAATCAGAAAGGACAAAATTTTAAAGCCAGGTAACTGGAGTAGCTAACTAACTAAGGCAGTTGGGCTATGCATCTCTATTCTATGATCTGATACTTTCCTATATCTGTTACCAGTTTACCTCTGGAAAAACAACTTTTACAATTCTAAAGATATTCTTACAATTTTCTATGATAAATACTGAAATTTTCAACATTATCAAAACAAATAAAAGTGCCTCCTGTGAAAAATCTAAATAAATTATAAATGTTTAGCATCCAAACAGTCTGGACCAATCCAGAACATATGAAAACGTACAAAGAATCCACTTACCCCCTACATTATCACCCATCTAACAAAGGTACTTCAGCTGTGGTTCACTGGCGTCAAGTAGTAGACCCTAGACTCTGGCTATCTCGAGCTCTACTTCGTCACACCAACAACGGCAGGAGCAATACCCCAAATCTATGATCCACTCAAGACCATGGTACTTGGGAGTCAAGTCTGAAACTTGTAATTCCTAGTCTCTGAAGACACTTGGAATCCTACCAAATTTTAGCTCATTTCTTAGTTACCATATAAGACAAAACAAACATATGACTTATTGTTTTTCAAATGAAGCTAAATTACAGTATTTCTTTTCCTTACACAATTTTCTATTATGTTAAAGACATGAAGGATAACTATCTTCCCCTGCTCTCTCTCTTCTCTCAACCCTACGTAGTACACTAATTATATTTTATAACATACCTTTGTTCTTGGATTAACTGGTGTGAACTTCCCACTTCCCGAGGTGGCATTCAGTGGAGAACAGGAATTGCTAACCGCCCCTGAGGATCTGTCCAGGAGAAATAAGCAGGCAGTCAGAGGGTGAGACCACTAGTCATCAACGATTGTGTAGCTGCTCTCTTGACTCGGAAGAGCTTGTAAAGGTCTGGCTGACAGGTCCAAATGACAGGTCGTAACACATTACCAACTAAAAACTTAAAACTAATAGTTTACTCTTGGGAGTAGTTTAGCGTTACAGAAAGAGTAAAGGTTCAGCATTCTCTGTGACCGTCACCTCATCTCTAATACAGCTTCTCTTATAACTTCCTGAAGTAATGCATTACCACTGGCCACCCAACCCTGACTCACTGTTAACAAAGCCTGGTTTTCACTGGGGTCGCTCTGTATGAGATACATTCTGCAGATTTTGACAGACAACTGCACATGCCTTCCATATAAAATACACACAGGTAAGTTTTTAAAGGCTGTGAGGCAGTGGAAAGTTGGTCAGGGTAGCCTAGGAGGATGAGAACTGTAGCAGAACGGTACAATACAAGGATGCAGGTTGGAGACAGAAAAGCCAGGGAACTCCTTCCTGACCCGCCTACCAATCATGTGGCTCATCTAGGCCAATCAGCTCTGTGTTCACTTACTACAAGGGTGAAAGTGCTACTTAGTCAATGTGTCTGCCCTGGGATATAGCATCTCCAAATTTTGCAGCCATTAATGCATAAAGATTTGCCCATTTTTATTTTAAGCAGACAACCCTACTTAGTTAAGCTTACCTCTCACCGTATTCTCTCTGTATGAGTGAGTCTGTCTGAACTTAAGTTAAAAAGATACTGAGTGCAGAGAGAAAGGCACACAGACACTCTTGATGCTTTGATAGCAGTAGCCTGGGCCCTACCTTCTTGAACTGATCCCACTGACAGGAGAGACAGTATTGCATTTCGAACTCTCTGCAGCCTCCACTCCTGGAACAGATACCTCGATGTTTCGCTTTCCTTCTTCTAAGATATAAAAATAAAATTTAATTTCCTTACTTCTCACTAATAAAAGTAACATTTTTGCTCAATTTTAATATTATTAGAAATTATACATTACAATTTTAGGTGATTATTTATTTTTAACATGATGGCTCACAGAAACACTTTGAGAGATGCTTTTTAAAAATGAACTGTTAAGACAAGTGGCAGCATGCCAGTTCATAGAACGCCAGAAGCTTCTAACAAGTAGTATCACATCAGAGCAAGAAATGAAAAACAGTGGGCCCTAAGATATACTGAGGAAGAAGGGAAGGAGTCGTCAGGGGTGGGTGGGGCTGGGGTGGGTGAGCAAGCCTTAAAGTTTAATTTTTCAATTTGATGAATTTAGCTCACAGGCATTTGTGAAATCGTCAAAGAATTTTAAAAAATTAAAAATAAAAGACAGCTAGCCTTAAAGTTTTATCAAATTTTCAATTTGATAAAATTAACTTGGGCTTCTTTTACCTTCACAGGTATAAAATCTGGTCCTAAGAATGACTTGTAGGATCCTCTATGACTATGATAGATATAAAGTATTTCACTAATAAATGTCTGTTGATTACTTATCTACTTGAGAAACCCTAAAAATTCACATAATTAGACGTTGCTTTGGCCATATGAGAGTCCATGTCTGCTGCTATAAATCTGATCAAAACCACGTGACAGGGAAGGTCATAGGTACCGAGCAGAAGAGACTTTACTTCTGTTGTCTGACTAAATTGTTATGTCAAGCTGTCTTCTAAGTATCTCTATTTACAGCCACATAAAAAAGGCTACTACTCTCAGCCTTATTCAGAACAGCATGGCTTGGCAGAGCACAGTAGTGTATGCAGACCCTTGGCTATTCACAGTGCTGAGAATAAGAGACAGTAAAGTACCAGACTCTCAAAACGACATATATAGATCCTCCTCCAAGGCTCACAGAAAACCATGGAAGAGGGTAGAACGAATGTAATATGTGGAAGATGGGGAGCAGGGTTGTGTTCTGGGCAGAACGAGGCCGCTGACATCAGGCAATCACAGTGCCTGTGTTTTCCTGCACTGGGCCTGAACAATAATGGAGTAGGGAGCTGTGGAGCCCTACCCCTCTGTATTGAATTATTGGCAATTGATGGATTCTGGGAGTTGGGAGTGTCACTATCTTTAGTTATGTAATACTGGGACCAGGCTTTGTGGGCTAGTTCTGTATCAATGGTCATTCAAACCATCCTTAAAAGCAGTGGGTTAAAAACAAGCTATCAATATGAGAAAGGAACCTGTGGGCAGGGGGCTGGCTGGGGTGTAACGAGAAAAGAGTAGAGAATGAGAAGAACCAGAGGGTATTACATTCATGTATAAAACTGTCAAAGGACAAGGCTAATTTTTAAAAATTTCCCCAGTTATCCTACAAAACCATGACATTGTTTACTCTAATTTCTACTATACCCCACAGAGGTTATGACAAAACCAGGAATTCTGTTTTGGGTATGTTGAATACGAGATGAGATATAAAGGTAACGTTCAAGCTCATAGAATGCAATGTCACATTCAATCACAAAATCATGCATTAGGCTGTTTGCTGACATTTCCTCTGCACTTGTTGTTTGCTGCGTGGCCCCCAGTTTGGTGCTGGAGTTTAAGACCCTGCATGGCAGGCACCTTGCAGAGTTCATCTGTATTTGAACAATTTACGTATTTAAGCCAGAATTTTGCCTCCAGCCTTCGTGACTAAGAACTGAAGACAGCTAGCAGTCACTGAGGAAGGCAAGAATAAATACATATTATATATATAATGCTGGGGCTGCATTATCTATTACCAGTAACCCCAAGAGTCTGTTTTCTTGTTCAAAATTTCAAAAAAAAAAGTTATTTCCAACAGAGGTGAAAACGCTTACTGGTAGCATATGGGTGACAGACTTCAGCCAGCCACACAGGACACTTGGGTCCCTGTAAGCACCATGGCTTTTAGCATCTCAGGAACACCACTGATAGCCTTTCAGTTCGTCACAGTCCTTAGACTGGGCTCCCATCAATACCTTTGATGTAACACCACCCTTGACAGCATAAATGCATTTCTGACTAAAAGCCAACATAGAGCTACTTCATCTAATCAGCACTATTTGAACAGGACTACTATGAAAACAAATTTTTAAGTTATAATTATCTTTTGATATCCTTTACATATTCTTAAATGTAACAAAATAATGTAAAAACTAAATTGAGTGGAAATGTTTCCTGGTTTTAAGAGAGCAATTATTTGCAATCTGATATGATAATATTTATAGATAGTCTAATTTTGATGCTTATAGTTTATGTAGCATATATCCTAAGTGAGTCTCATACTATAATGAATTTTTCACTTAGATGGTGTTTCCCTGGATGCCAAGGACTGGCTACAGAGCGAGAGACAGCTTTCTGCCACTTACTCTCTGACCCACACCAGCCTCTTCTGGTATGAAACTGGAACACAGAATGCCCTGAGGTTCTTCTCACTCAATATGAACTTTCAAAATTGAGAGTGAAACCATACTTCTCAGTTTGTAAGTCATGAATCTGTGACCCACCGGCCCACGCTCTGAGAGGTGACTCAACGGGTGACACTGGTGACGAGGAAAGGTTCAAACCAACAAGTTTCTGCTGCTCTATCAGCTGGAGCAGTTTGCTGCGGGCCTCCATGCTCTGCCGGTTCAACTCCGCAATCCGTTCCTCCATGCTGCTCGGCGTTAGAGACTGAACTGCTGGGAAAGTCTTCAGGGGAAGAAGGTATAAATTCGTCATTAAAAACCACCCAATTCTGACTTTTACACTAAGTACCAACAACCAGAAATTCCCTTCAAATATTTATGAGCCTTGATATACACACATGAATGATAGGGTAAAATAGTTGACAAATCATTTAACTGAGGGCTAAGGAAAAGGCATACACAAACTCTTCTACTGCTGCATGAGCAGTCTAGTGGGACAGAGCTGTCCTGTGCCTGCATCTCTTACTACTTGGTGGGGGGGGGTGAGAATCACAAGAGCAAAGACACATCTACCACTGAGGTGAATGCCACACTCCTATCGATGACAATCACAGCAGGGACAGACTACACAGGAATATCTCTGAATCTGAAAAGAATGTTTTTAAAACTTCAATCTTTAAACAAGGTTCATGAATTATCTGGCAAAGACTCTTAATAATACTATTCTTTTGCTTTTAGCTTCAGAGATCTATTAAGAATATCCATGATTAGAAAGGAGCATCAGCAGGGTAGGTGAAGAGATAACATTTCAAATGTAAATACAGAAAGTAGCTAATAAAAAAATTTAAAAAAGAAAGGCGAATAAGACAGTAAAATAGTCTAAATAGAGAGTAAGAGCCCAAGCAATACAAAACAAAAAACTACTCCAGAGATACAATATAAGTTTAATTTGAAAGCCCAAGAAAAATCTCACCATTCGTAATGATTTTATTTAAATATATCCCTTTGAGGAGAAAAATCAATTCCTGATACAAATGACTGATTTGAACTATTGGCTTTTGCCTTTCTCTGTTTATTTATTTTTTTTAAGATAAGTAAACCAGTAACAGTCCAAGGTTATTTTGTATTCCAACTAAAACACAAAGGGACAGTAAAGGCAACAGCATCCCACCTCCCTTTCCAGGCTAGCATATGCAGAGTGGGAGAACAGAGTAACAAGGAGCAGGAAAGTCCCCCCTTTTCCAGTGGGGACTAAGAACAATTAGGGATTTTCTGTTTGTTTTCTTGTTTTTAAAAGGCAGATCTCACACTACAGCCCAGAAATGGTCTAACACTAAAGCACATGGCATGTCAACCCTGCCTCAGTCTCTTGAGGACTATTGAGCCAACATTCCTGGCACTAGTTACACAGGGAAAAAAGCCCTACTCTGTATGTGAGAGCAATGCTCCTCAGAATGGGAGTGGACCAGCTCTTGGTGGGACATATTAGAAAGGCACAGACGTCCCAGCCCTACTCGGTAAGCCCTACATTTTAGCAGGATCCTCAGACTGTTCAGATGCACATTAAAGTCTAACTGGTTCTTCAAATGTAACTTCTGTAGGAAACCCATTCTGTGCCCTAGAAAAAGTTATTCAAGAGTTAAAGGCCAACTACTCTTCAACATACCACATTAAGAGTAAATTACTTTTAATTAAAATCTAGTTGTGCAGCAAGCACTCTATGCCCTCCTAATTCCGTGTCATTCGTTCCTAGCTTATCCTCAGCCCTCCCACACATTTTCCTTAGTTCTGTTTTTTCAGACATCCATGTATTTTTATTTTCATGTTCAAAATAAACTAAGAGGTAAGTTTTATGCTTCTTGTAAGGAAGATATGTCAAAGCTATACAGTCACTTCTAAAGAGAAGTCTCTTCGGATGTCTGCATACTTGAGTATGAAATGCAGCAACTTCCATACTGGGGGCTGGCTTGCCAGCTTGTGGGCTTTGGGGGAGCTCCTGGGTCCTTAGGGCTTTAATAAAGGATTGAGCCACTGCAGGATCTATAATGTGATAGTATGATGGGGTAGGCGATGACAAGAAGGCAAGACTTAGCTAGAATAATTTCATTACCTGGGCATATCTTAAAGAGATGTTCCTTACCTCTAATCCTCTGGGCCACCATGAAATAGTGGCCTCTATCATGCCTTCCGGCCACCATGCGAGTCTGCTTGTCTAACCTAAGGGCCAGAACACTAGATTCTGACACATGGAGTAATCCTTCTGAAACCATGAGCAAAAACAAATCTTAACTCCCTGTGAAGTCCCTGAGGACCGCAATGACAGGTCTAACAGTCAACCCTAACTCCTGCTGTGTCTTCAGTCTCAGCTGGTACTTACAGCAGGCACTTCGCTGGCATTTCCCTGTTTGCTCGGCTCCCGGAGTCCGTCACCTTGCTCTCCCCCTGAGCTGGCAATATTGTTCAGGTGTGCCTTGATGGCTGAATTCTGCAAGGTCAGCTCAGCAATCTGGGCCATTATGTCCTTCCTTTGCACCAGTGCCTCAGCTGTTCTAAGTTGCTGCCCATCTCCAAGCACCGTGGGCTCCTCTGAGAACACGGGGTTTCTCGACTGAGTGCTAGGAAGGGAACTGCAAGGGGGCTGCGACAGGCTAACAAATGGTGGCTGGCTTTTGTTCTCCAGGTCTTCTCCCATGTGAGAGACTCTCCACCTCTGAGTGAAGAGACGGTTTTCCTCACTTGAGTTCTGAATGTCTGGATCAATAGCCAAGGTCTTCTTTTCCCAGTTCTGTTCCTTCTCTATGACTTCCACAGTGGGAGGAATTCGTGGAGCTGGACGAGTCTGAACAGTTCTCCTCAGTACTATAAGAATTTTAAAGCAGTCATAAGCATCTTATTTTTCTTCTTTTTAAAAAAGATTTATTTATTTTATGTGAGTACACTGCAGCTGTCCTCAGACACACCAGAAGAGGGCATCGGATCTCATTACAGATGGTTGTGAGCCACCATGTGGTTGCTCAAAATTGAACTCAGGACCTCTGGAAGAGCAGTCAGTGCTCTTAACTGCCAAGCCATCTTGGCATCTCTCCAGCCCCAAGCACCTTATTTTTCAATAAATAGTACTATAATCACAGCATCATGCTGTCACAGTAGTTAGGGACGAATATAATAGAAGGGTTTAGCTTCTGAGTGCCTAAAGTATCCCCATAAAGGAATATGTACAATCGTGTACAGAAACTTTCATATTTTTAATGTATGTCTGCACATGTACCTCCTACCCACAAACAGAGATGCATGCCTGTAAACACAAATGAGAAGGAATGATCATGAGTTTAGGGACAGCCAGGGTTACATAGTAAGACACTGGTGTGTATGTAGGCGGGGGTATTGAATAATTACTAAAAGGAATAAAAATATAAGCAAACATCATAATTTAAGGAATATTTTCTTATTCTAGACATAATAATTCCACAGACCCCTAAGAAATATTAAACTATTGAGTTAGAAAGCTGGAAAAAAAACATTAAAGTAAGAAATTCCCACATACTAGAATAAGAAAGCTGAGGTCCAGAAGAGGTGTCTTGGTGCAAATCTCCCCCCAAGTGAATAAGGAGGGCAAGCCACTAGCACATGACTCTCAGCCCAGCCCCTTCTCTATTTCCACCACGCTGATCTGACAGTGACCTATCTGCCACAGAAACAGCCAAGTACAATGCTAGTAAAAAGGATTTGCCACTTTCTTTAACCTCTGGAATCTCTTCAATTCCTTTACTGAAAACACATCAAAGTACAGAAAATCTGAGGAACTTAGAGTCCCAATAATAAAACTTAGGTTCTACTATTCTACAAGGAAATGTTACTAATTTTTAAAGAAATAAAACCCATACAAAATAGGAAAGAAAGCAACATCTTTGAAAAACGGAGCTAGAAAGCGGTCTCAGCAGAAGTCACTAGCACACAAACTGGAGTGCCACTCCGATTTCCCACAGGAGATAACTGCTTCCCCAGAGCTGTCCTTTGACCTCCATATACAAGCAACGGAACCCACATGCCTGCTTCTCTCTCTCAAAGTTAATTAATTAAATTTAAAAAGGTGGAGAGTGATAAAGGAATATAATTAATGTTGTCAACTGCTGGCCTCCACACAGACTCACATGTATGAGGGAACTCCCTCCCTAACACGCACACAAATAAACAAACAAAAATAAAAATATTTTTCAAGGACTAGTGACAAACAGTCCCGTTTGTTAAAATACTTGCCCCCAAGCCTGATGACCTGAATTTGATACCTAGGAAGCACGTGGTAAAAGGCAAGAATCCACTACCATGTTTCCTCTGACCTCCATATGTGTGTCATGAGCATTTGTGTGCACAAGACACACACACACACACACACACACACACACACACACACACACACACACACGTTGGTCAGAAGTAGCATGCCTTTGAAGAGTGTATTTTTCAGACCCTTCTCATTCTGTCTCTCGGCTGCCATGGGTGAGGAAGTGAGTGGTTTTCCTGGGCCACACCTTTTCTATCACCATTCAGAAAGAACAGAGCTAACTGACCAAAGACCACTGAACCCAGGAAAAATGTAAGTCCTTCCTCCTTCATGTACACACACATACATACACACACACATTTATCATATGAGTGAAGGAAAAAACACACAGCTTCCATGTAAATACAGAAGAAACATGTTTACCATCCTGCAGAGGAGAGAATTCCGAGTTGCTCTTCTGCCTGGGTGGTGTTAGCATCACAGCTGGCTCAAAGATATGTGTTGGGAAGTTATTGGCCATATTCACGTTCTCTGTGGGGGGTGGTCCCTGAGATAGTTTAACAGGCAAGTCTTCCCCTCTGAACATCAATGACATGGAGGCATTACTGTTTACAACAGGACCCTCTGAGAAAGATAAGAGGACATTAACATGAAAGGAACAAAAAGGAAGTATGGGTGCACACACTTAATAACTCCCCAGGCGCCTGAGAATATTAAACTAGTTAGTCAGAAAGCTAGAAGAGACATTAAAGTAGAAAATCCAGTACTTATTCTATTTAATTTTTTTATGTGTCCATGTGTTTGTGTGTGTGTGTGTGTGTGTCTGTCTCTCTCTCTCTCTCTCTCTCTCTCTGTGTGTGTGTCCATGTGTGTATGTATACTACATGCTTTCAGAAGCTCACAAAGGCTAGAAGAGGGCTTCAGATGTCCTGGAACTGGAGTTACAGGCAGGAGTTATGAGCTACCACAGAGGTACTGAACCTGTGTCTTAAGCAAGAAAAGTTAAGTGTTCTTAACCACAAAGCCATATCTGCAGCCTCCACGTATTTATTCTCAAATGCATCTAAGTAGTGTGAAAATTCCCAGAGTCCTCACTCTCAACTACATCCTCCTTTGCCAGAAACTCAAGAGACAATCTCTTGTTTTAGTAGGGAAAGCTGTGAAAGACACAAAGCTATTTTAAGAAAGCTACTAACAGACCCACCACCCACAGATTCCTAATGATCATAACAAATAAGGTGACAACTGAATTTTAATATACTGATTGCTGTGTACAAGCATCATTCTAAATCAAAGTAACTTGGCAAGTTATGTGTCAACAGTGTGCATTTTGTGCTATCCTAACAGGGTTGTAAGGCTGAGACTTAGGAAGATGTGGACCAGCCTTCACCTGTATAGCATTTCTGAATTTCCCCCAGGCAATAATGAGAATTCCCAATAATAACTGTAAAGTACATAAACCCTGTATTTCTCACCCTTGAGTAACTAAAGGTTTCTGAGCAGCAAAGTTAACCCACCAAAAGAGAGTGACATCATATAGGTTATATTTCAGTCTGCCACTGCTTCAAATTCACAGGCTCTACCTTCCTTGCTTACTATTACTCTAAGGATATTAGGTAATTTAGTAACAGTCTGGAAATAATAAGACTCCACCTACCTACATTATCCACAAGTCTTCTACCCATAGCTGCCCTTTCTGATGCTTGACTTTCTTGTCTGGAGTTACTTATCACAGGACAGTTCTTAATGGCATGTGTGAGCGATATAAGCTGCTCATCTGTAGCAACCATGTACTGCTGAAGTCTCGCCTAAAGAAAACCACACATCACTGGCATAACAAGCATCGGTCATTATCTGAAGAGTAAGCCATACAGAGATGTGAGTGTGTGTGTGTATGTGTGTGTGTGTGATCATTCTAAATACCTATCCTAAAGCAATGTTATTCATAATTATAAATGCTCTAAAGAAATCATGATGATGAAATGATTAAATAAACAACTAATTACTAAGTACTCTACTATGAAAATTAAGCGTAACTTTTTATAGAGCTTCTAATTTACAAAATCTTCTCATATGGATGATCTCTATTGACTAACTACAATAAGAGAGTGATACATTAGGGGGAAACTCAAGAGCATTCATAGGCACTGAAGTGGATAAACTCTAATGTCATAAAACATATCATTATATATGTGAAACAATGTTAAGAGCAAAAGCAAAACACAGCATTCTTTATGTAGTATAGTTACAGCTTTCTATGAAAGGTAACTAATGTACACTCAGATTTGTCTATGTATGTGTCTATATCTACTAATGTTTTCTAATTTTCAAATTTTAAATAGAATATCACACCACCTGATATGATTTATTATCTGTCATATAGCTGAACATGTTTGGAATTCCATTCTTACATTAAAAGTCAATGTCACTGTCTAGAAGTTTAGATGGATTTGTTCTTTCTTTTATTTTTTCCATACTGTAGACATAAATAGGTAACGGAAAATCAACAAGTTCAACTATAACCACAAAATGTAGCTCTTTCATCAATATTGACATATGGCTCTTACAGGCATAAAAGATGGCAGTGAAAGGGGAGAAAGGGGAGTCATATGACCTGCCAAGACCTTATAACACGGACAAGAGAAACAGGTGAGACAGCTAGTGACCCGTGCCCTAAGTGCTAATAAACGCAGACAACTAAGAAACACAGGTGCAGTGCAGGCGTCAGAGTAGTGTGGCATATCAGTGAATAGAAAACACTTTCTCCCCACATTTCACTCAGATATTCAGTGGTCTTTTAAGTTTCCATATAAGTCTCAAATAGACTTCAAACTCAATCTATATAAAGTCAAGCTCTTCTTGATTCCTCCTACAACATACATGGCAGCTTCATCTTTTAAATCCAAATCCCAAACTACACAATTACTTTAGCTTTTCCCTTCACTCACAGTTCCTTCTCTCCATTTCCAGTGGGTTTGGTTGACCTTCACACTACACCCTGGATTTGCTCAGTCTTCACACATTTCCCACCTCCACACGCTGCTATGCCCTATCTGAATCAACCTCACCAATGCCTAGATGACTTCTTTAGTTCTGTCCTCAAACTATAGTCTGAGACAACAGTCATTTCACAGGGGCAGAGAACAGCTTCAACTCTCAAGAGAAATCAGTAAAGACACCGCCTATGCAGCATTAGTCAACTAGTAACTGGAGGCAGTTCAGTTTGAAAATGAGATTTCATTATATTCTTTTTGGTAGCACATGCCTGCAATTCTAGCATGCAAGAAGTTGAGACAAGAGGATCACATTAAGCTACATAGTGAAACCCACTCTCAAACAGTAACAATAAAGACAACAAAAAAAAGCCATCAAATCTTCGGCTGGTTTTCTGGAAGCAGTTATGTTTAAAAATATAAGTTTTGGGTAGAAACACAATGTGGACTAAGAAATAAGGACAATGATGTCCAATAAAACTAACTCTAAGTTTAGGATAGTTACACAGAATCAGTAAAGTATACATATCTCACTGATAAATAACTGTAGTCATTTAAGAACAAAATAAATATATGGCTCTTAATTTCTACATCTATATTAAGTATTTATGAGTATTAATTAAGTATATTAATGTTCAAACAGCTCCTAAGTGGTTAGAACCAAAGTCAGGGGACACTAAGCAGCCCAACAAAGGCAACCCTCTCTGCTCTAGTCCACAAAGCACGGTGCAGTGAAGTATTAGTCTTTGGGGGGTAATTAGCACAGCAGAGCACAGTGCATGCTTAGTAGCCCTGATGACCCTCCTAAGACTTACATCACATCATGACTCTTGTCTTCAGTAGTTCTGTGTAAAGAGCCCTATGCTATGTGAGCTATTTATCTGATCTGATCTCTGACTGCTTTCTCTCTCTCTCTCTCTCTCTCTCTCTCTCTCTCTCTCTCTCTCTCTCTCTCTCTCTCTACTTCACTTTCTCCACACTGGTATCCTGGAGGACTGTGAAGCCCCCATTATACTCCTACCTCAAGACCTCTGCCCTTACTTTTCCTCTGCTTATCCTGCTCTTCTAGCAGTCTGCAAGTACCCACACCAACAAAATGATGAATAAGACATTCTATTCTCAAGCTTGATGAGGACACATCATGTTTTCAGTGATGAGAACTGGTGCATGTATAACGTGAGTGGGTAAATTCAATGATACAACATTCAAACACATCAAAAATATGCAGAGGAAGATTGCTTAGGGGGCTAAGGATATAGCTCAGTAAGTAAAATTCTTGCCACACAAACATAAAGACCTGAGTTCCAATCCCCAACTCCAATGTAATATGCCAGGTACAGCAGCACATGTATATAACACCAGTGCAAGGGCACAGAGACAAGAAGATCCTTGGAACTCACTGGCCAGAGTCTAGTCAAACTGGTGAGCTCCACATTCATGGAGGGACCCTACCTCACAAAATAAGATGAAGAGTGACTAAGGCTGATACCAACGTCAACCTCTGTCTTCTACACAGACTTGTACACATACTTGAATATGTAGTCACATAACACATACAAAAAGAGAAAATAATTAATGAAGCACACAAGCATTCAGTGTTCTAGAAAAGATATTATATGGCTTTCTAGCCATTGAAAACAGTCACAAATAGCATCTGATATTAGTGCAGAAGGGTTCAAAGAATGTTATTCTTTCCTCTAACATAACAACTGGCGACCAGAACACTCCTTCACACTCTGTAAATGACTGTGGTATTGGTGACTAATGAAATGTAGATTCTGTTATTTCCCACTCCACAGCATATTTCTTAGAAATAGCAAACTTAGCCTACATATTATAAGCAGCTTAAGTTTTGACTACAGAACTCTGGCATAACAAATGTTCATTACCACCCACTGCTGCTGCCAAGCATGACAGGTAGTCAATTAGAACAGCTAAGCCATCTACAGCTCCAGGAGAACCTTGCATGTATGCAGACATGTTCACTATCAAACATGAAGCCTTTGGAGAACATGAGTACCTGCACGGCACTATTTTCTTCTCTGAGGAGAAGAATTTCAGCTGTCAGTGCATCAATGAGCTCTCGGTGATCACCTAACATCTGTTCCAGCTGCTGCCTTGTCTCTACTTCTTTCTGAAGTTGGATTTCACTCTACAAAACACAGGAAGAAAAGTAAACTCCCACCAGCAGGATCATATACTCAAAATCACACTCCTACAAAGATAGCAAAAATACTGACAGAAACAAGAACCATGACAACGATGAGGTTTAAAACTCTCATTAGAAGGCTACATTTAACTAATAGAAATGCACTTTTTTGTCCTTGTCCCATGTTAAAGGTGTAGGTTGATGTCAAGGTGATACATGATAGGACAGTAGAGTGAGGTGGGGAAAAGTCAGGAAAGCTGAAGAGGTGGAGAAAGAGGCAGGAATTCAAGAGGAAGTAAGACAGAAGTAGACATGGATGTTCCTCTTGGTGCACTCTAGATTGATAAGGTTGTTATGGTTATTTCTAAGGGTTTCTATGGGTCTATTTATCTCTGAGAGATGGGCAGTTTGTATCTTTGTCCATTGGTTGTAAGCTTATTGTGTAGAGGGATTGTGGATTGAGAATTTAACATATAAACCTGTTTGGTGAGTTAATGGTTGTGGAGTCATGTTTATACTAGGCGATGGAGGAAAGTGAGTGAAAATAACACGCAGGGGCTGTGGATTGAACTGCACCTGAGTTCTTAGCAGTGTGTGTGTGTGTGTGTGCACATACATAAAATTGTCAAAAAACAAGTTGAATAAAAGATAAAAGGGGAAAAAGAAATCCACTAGCTATGATACTGTTCATATCATAAAATGCGTACGAACAGTAATGTGAAGAAAAAATTAAATAATCACAGAATATGGGTCTACTGAAAAGACTTTCACATGTCTGACAGTACACAAACCTTTCATTATACAGCAGTTTTACAGAAACACCCCCAGATGACACGTCAATCACAGTGATACAACTACTGCTTAAAGTAAAAGTTTATTAACATTTTTGTCATATTTGTTCAACAGATTTAAGTACCTAAGTAAACCATATGTACACTTTTAATCTGTGCATGCACATGCGTGTGAGGGTATGCAGGTAAACCTTAAGTGCCATTCTCAGAAATAAAGGCAGGGTCTCTCTGACCTGATTAAAGCTTACCAATTAGGCTACAATGCCTAGCTCATGAGCCCCAAGGATACCACCATCTTCACTTCCCCAGAATTTTTAGTTTGGGGATTAAACTAAAGTACACATGCTTTCAAAGCAAACACTTTAGCAACTGAGATATCTACCCAGATCCTTAAGTAGACTTTATAGAAAATTAAAATGTCCTACTAATTCTATACTACCTAGGGACCAACCATTATTATAAGCAAACAATTCTGTATTCTATAAATTATTTTCACAATAATAAGACAACTCTCGTTCTACAGAGACCACAGTTTTCCTACCTATGAAATTGAGAGATTACAGGCAGAGAATTCTCCCAACTGAGCTGACTGATATAGGAGCAGCAGCCAGCAGAGGAAAGCAACACAACAAAGCTACAGCTAACAGTGCTACTTAAACCAAATATCCAATCAGCAGCACTTGCAAGTGGCATAAGATACTACTTTATTTATAGCAGATTTACCTTACTAATTACATTTTTCTGAAATTCACAGTAACAGAAATATTTACCTAAGTATATATCTAACAAGAGAGGGACACTAAAAGCATAAATTTTACTAGATAGACAAAAACTGAGTAAAATAAAACTATTCAAATTTAATTGTCCTTACTTAGAGGTTAAAATAAATTAAACAAGGAGAAAACAATCCACATATATTTATGCCTGAAGAGAGGATTCCCTAACTTTGTATCCTTACCTCTTTCAGGTACCGAACCAGACGGCAGAGAGAGCTCACCAGTGACAGGGTGAAGCCCGTGAGCCCCTGGCCGCCCTGCAGCCCCTTGACCTCACGGCCTGTGCTCCGCTCATACTCTTCCATCTCATGCTCCACTTCATGGATCATGTGCTTGAGGACATCCAGGCTGCAGTTATTGCTACTTGTTAAGTCTGCAGAGGTTGTGCTGGAGGACAACAGGTTCTTCTTCTGCTTGGAGGGAGCACGGACATCTTGTTTTCTTTTCACTGAAAACGACAAGAGTCATTCTATTTCAAAGCCATGAAAATCACAGCTACAAATTTACCAAGGAAAGTTTTGATTGTTCACTATTTTTGAAAAGAAGCTACCACAATCTTTACAACACAAACCTATAAATTTGAAACAAAGTTTACCTTATCTATAGCTAACATATGATAACACTCTGTGACATCCAGCTGGACAAGATCTGAGAAGGCATGTCTAACAACACATCTGTAAAGTGGGAAAGCATGCACCTTTATTTAGCAGCTGCTTTTGCTTCCTTGTGTTTAGCACCTGTCCCACATAGCTGGAGTCTACAGGCTCAGCAGACTCCTCAGGTTGAAGCCCAGCCTGGATTCTCTTGACAGCATCAGTTGCATTCAGAGCAGCTAGAAAGGAAGAACACAGCAGAAAGCATTTCAAGTGAATAAGCTTTCTCTAAAAACAGTTCCACTGATAGATGCATCAAGATTTTAGTCCATGTATAAAGACTCCAAAAGTTAAGTAGCATTTGAAAACTACTTCGTTCAAAACAAACAAACGAATAAACAAGCAGGCCTAAGAAAATATACAACTAGAAATATTAAAGGAACAACTAGCCTTTCTGATCCTCTGCTGAAAGCTCTGAGGATGGGGAGCCTGGAGGAGTTCTTTGTGACTGGGTAGCAATTTTCTGCTGAATATCAGTCCACAGTTGATTGATTAACTCAGAATTTTCTTCCTTTAGTTGGTGAAGAAACCTATAAATTATGGGACAATTAGAATTAATAGCTGCTATCATTTAAACTGTCCAACTGCTCAAGTGTTTGATTTACAAGTTTTAGCAATTCATAATTTAAAAAACATTGGTACTGACTTTATCTGGCAAGACAATGTGGTAACTGAATGAGAAATGTTCCCCATAGGCATATACATTCACGTTTTGGTCCCAGCTAGTGGAGCTGTTTGGGAAGACTGTTGAACCTTTAGAAAGATGACTTTGCAGGAGTTAAGTCTGTGACTGTGGGTGAGCCTTGGGAGTAAGGTTTTTAGTAGCCCTGCTCTACTTCCTCCTCTTCCTCTGTGCTTCCAGACTGGCAGAGCAATGTGATAGGCTGGCCTCCTGCTCCTGCCGCCATGCCTTCCCTCCCACAGTGGACTGTACCCCTCTGCAACTTTAAGCCACAATAAACTCATTTTTTCTTGGGCTGCTTTTGTCTGAGTATCTTATCATACCAACAGAATGATGCTAATGCAGACAGGTAAGAAGCATAAGGCCCATCATCTTAGGGAAGAAAGCAGTCCATCTGCCTTCCAGTTTCTATGTTCTATGGTCCCTTACACAAGAGTGTTTGCCTTTGTCTATATAATCTCACCCTTCGCTCTCTCTAAATTAATTATTTATCTATGCTTTTACCCTCTCTTCCCTTCAGGAGAGCCAGTTTGCTCATATTAAAGAAAATGTTTTACACGAAAAATACGGACGGAGTCAGAAGAGGAGTCTAGGGACTTAGTACTTGGAAGCTTAGCCTTATCCACAAATGTTACTTACTGTCACTCACAATGCTGAGATTTCATTTCTCACTTAAATTGAGACTTAAGAAGTGGGAAGATAGAAAAAAGAAACAAGTCTCTACCATCTAATGAATTAATGTGTAAATGTGGTGTCATTCAACAAAATACTATTCAGCCAAAGAAAAGAATGAAACGTTGCTGTACATTATAACATGAATGACACCAGACACAAGCATATTGCATGATTTCTATATGACATGTCTAAATAGGCAAATCTATAGGGCAGAAAATATCAGTGGTTATTCAGTACTGAGAGGGTTGGATGGAAATGGCCTTTCTTTCTGAGGTAATGAAAATATCCTAAAATTGATTGCAATAGTGACCAAATATGAATGCACTGAAAAATACTGAATTGTAAATAAACAAGCTATGTATCTACGAACTATAAATCAAACTGCTAGAAATTAACTAGGAAATAAATCTCCTCATTAAGCCACTCCATGAACCTCAATTCCAAGTAAACTATAAGTAGCATATTAGAACACCATTTGCTGAAACAGTGTATCTAGCAAAAGAGCCATGACAGAGTCTTGCAGGGACAAGTGACAGGAAAAGACCTTTGTAAAACACATCAGCAGCTTTAAGTCCAACCCTTAGGAAAAATATCAGAAGAATGCTCTACAAATTGGAAAAATAAGTATCACATTCTTACACTTACATTACCATCTCTAACACTGATGCTTCCAAGAGTCAGGCTACTTAGCAGCCACAAATATAATGCAACGCCATCGCAGTAGGCCAAGAGCTGCCAAAAGACACCTGTAACCCAGGCCCTAGAGTCTATGAATGTAGTCTTACCACACTAAAAGGGAATTTTGCAGATGGGGACAAGTTAAAGGTTATGAGATAGGGACATGTTCACAAATTACTGAGGAGTTCCCTAATTGTAAGGGCGATCTGATCCACAGAGTGAAAACAAAGACAGAGACTGGACTGTCACAAGTCACAGACTTCCAACAGTCCCTACCAAAGGCCACCGAAGAAGAAAAGGGAAAGCAATAGATTATCTTCTGGGGCTCTCCCAAAGGGAGAAATGGCCCAGTGAAACATGTTTCAGATCTTAAACCCATAAGCACAATGAATTTGTATTGTCCTAAGCTGGCAAGTTTCTGTTAGTTTGTTATAGCATCATCAGAAAACTAATACAGACTATGACCTGAGTAGAATGCTAGTGCAGACACAGTGGCTTGGGAGTAAGCCTAGAGGATTGTTAGGTGAATGACAGAAGCGACCTACATGGTCTTAAATGAACTACTGGTAGAAAGGTGAATGTTCGTAATTCCTCTTATGAACACACAGGAAGATGTGAGGTGTACTGTAGAGACCCCAAACTGACTTAAGGAATTCCCATATTATAGCAAAATGTTGACAGAAATATGACTGTCAATAGAGTTTCCAGTCTGACATTAAGAACATGCTGCTAGATTGGAGACCAACCAAGGCTTGGATGGTAGAAATCTTAGTGTAGTTATATACCAAGGAGAACTTTGTAGGTGATGAACCAAGAAGTTTTGCTGAAAAACCGAGGGCAGACTGTTCAGCAAAAAGGATTCAGGGTTAAGGCTTCAGCTCAGTGGTTAAATGCTTGTCTAGTATATTTGAGGCTCTAAGTTCAATCTCTAGCACGGGGAAGAAGAAAATAGATTAGGACTTGAAATTTTGAGAAATGCCTGGACCTGCAGACCTCCAAAGATTATTAAATTACCAGATCTATTACAAGGAAAGCAAGCTCTGGAGAGAAGCATATGTGTATTGCCAAGTGTTTGCTAGTTCTGAAGGGCAAGATATAATTCCTGGATCTCTCCAGTGACCTCAGAAGCCAGAGCAAAAAAGAAGGTGATCCAGGAAAGATTCATGAGGACTCTTGTCTATCATGTACAACACAGGCATCCATAAGAGCTTTTGAAAGTGTTTTAACAGCAGAAATACCGCTGGCTTGGACTGATAGGATGGAGTAAAGTATTGGTGTGAGATCCTATATTCTATGGAGAGGAGTAATTGATAGAGCCACCTGACTATAAACATGAGCTGTCTATCCTTCAGGAAAAAGATGAATGACCCCAAGGCCAGAGCTACAGATGCTTGTATAGATTTAAATCCACAGGCACAGAGGCTAAGGGGAAAGCCTCAGAAAGAGTGGGCAGAGCTATGAACCCTGAGGTTGAAGACTCAGGCTGGAGACAACTGCTGACTACTTTCTTCTTCTGATAAATTTTCCTCTTTTAAAACAAGAATGTTTATAACTCTTATCGCAGGTATGTTCCGTCACTGTATTCTGAAAGCATATAACATGTTTTCTAATCTTATATAACTACATATGAAAAAATTCTGTGGTAGAACAGATCATATCCAGCCTTCTCATACCTTATTTAATGATGAGATTAGGAACTTCTTCACTAGAACTGACAGAAGGGTATATGCATTTAGAGCAAGAAGTGCTCAACTGTAGCCACAAAAATTCATATATAAAACAGTAATATTACAAACAAAAAATTTAAACTCAGATCTTTAAGCTAATGCAGATCCCTCCCCAATAATGTCAAAGAGGGAGTCAGAATAAAGCTGCAACAACACATAAGATGAAATTAAATATGCGTAAGATACTACATATGTGTGTACATATTGGGTGTACATATCTATTGCACAGTAGAAGCTAAAAAAGAAAAAGGCATAGGAGCAGTGCGTGCTGGTAACACCAGCACTTGGGACACTAAGACAAAAGGATCACAAACTGGCAATCCAGGTGGGCCAGAGGGTGAAACTGTGTCTCAAAAACTAAAGAGTGGAGGCAGAGCTCGATGGTGGAGCTCTTGAGCATACTCAAGACCCTGGGTTCAAACTCAACACAATAAAAAAAAAAAAAAACTTTAAAACCCTTCCAAAAGCAAAAATTCACGTGTGCGCACATGTGTACACATTCATTGATTAAGAAATTCTAAAAATTAAAATTTTTAAATGAATAAATACTAGGAAAAAGATCTATTGAATGCAAGAGGGAAAAAATCTCTAAAGAAAGTCTGTAGGCTGATGTCCTTATACAACAAGGCAGGTCAAGCCTATCACTGGATGAGAAAAAAAAAAGTCTAGGAAGGCAGAAAAGGGAGAGAGTAGGAGATTTGAGAGGAGGCAACATGGAGGCAGACGTGCATGTTTCTCAGTGCATCTCTATATGGATAAGGTTGTTATGATTATTTCCAAGGGTTTCTATGGGTCAATTTATCTTATCTAGGTAGGCAGTTTATATCTTTGTCCACTGGTTGTAAGATCGTGTAGGAGGACTATGGATTGAGAATTTAACATATAAACCTGTTTGATAAGTTATTGATTGTTGAGCTGGGTCGTGAAAGACAATATGTGAAAGCAACAGCTGAGATGTAGCTGGAACTAGCAGTTCCAGCTCTGTTGCCAGTGCTAGGTGAGGGCGTGCAGGACCCCTAGAATGAGATGTGTGGGTACCAGGCTTAGGAAATTGTGCTCTGGCTCTGCACTGAAGCAGCTCTTGGAGCGGTTCCAGTGGAGTATTACTACTCAAGACCAATGGCAACAGAACAGAACCTTTGTATTTTTACCACTACAAAAATCTACCTAAGATATAAAGATTAGTACTAAGTATCCAATGAAAAATTAACTTCATAAGGTACATTGAGGCACTTCAAGAAAGAATCACAGGGAGATAACAAATGCTAGGGAAATAGGGTGAGCTTCCTGTCTATAACTAGTCACTGAACAGAGCAGCAGGACATCAGCAGAACAGATAATACCAGCAATGAGAACATGGAAGACAGTCCTACAACTTAAAGGGCCAACTGTGTCAGATAAGGGGTGTGATGGTTTGCATATGCTTGGCCCAGGGTGTGGCACTTTTAGAAGGTGTGGCCTTGTTGGAGAAAGTATGTCACTCTGGGGGTGGGCTTGGAGACACTCCTCCTAGCTGCCTGAGGATGCTTAGTCTGTTCCTGGTTTTCTTTGGCTGAAGATGTAGAACTCTCAGCTCTTCGTGCACCATGCCTGCCTGGTTGCTGCCATGTTCCTGCCTTGATGATTATGGACTGAACATGTAAGCCAGTCCCAAGTATATGTTATCCTTATAAGACTTGCCTTGGTCATAGTGTCTGTTCACAGCAATAAAACCCTAAGTAAGACAAGGGGAAACCAACCTAGACTCTTAACTATGGGCCTCTTAAGTCTAAAGGCAGAAAAATAAATGTTGAAGGTGAAAGTAATCAAGTTGTTAGATTAAAAACACCAAATTTCTTACAAAAGCAAGAAATACTATAGCATCAGACTTCATAAAGCAATGTACAAGGCCAACCAACAGTGAAGAGTTCTGCCAAAAGAGCCAGCCAGTATTTCAAATACAAAAGCTATAGAACAATGTATAAATACTACACAGAAAATGAGAGACCATATAACATTCAGACCTAAACAAGATGTCTCCAAAAAATCCCTTCCCTCAGGCTTCAGGGAACCCTGCAGAAGAAGAGACAGAAAGAGTATAGAAAGAGACAGAAGAGACAGAAAGAGCCAGGGGAATAAAGAGTAATAAAGAATAAAGAAAACAAGACTCCCTAGATGCACATGAACAATGCTTATATGAACTCACAAGACTGAGAAGCATGCACAGGGTTTGTGTGGTGCTATACTGGGTCTTCTGTGTATATATTACGGCTTCCAGCTTAGTGTTTTTATGGGATTTTTTGAGTGTGAGAATAAGTGGGTTTCTGATGCTTGTGCCTTCTCTTGGGCTCTTTTCCTTTGTTTTGTCTAATTCTGACGTGTCAGGTTTTTCTTTAAAATCTTATTTTATATAGAATATTTTTAATTATAGATAATACAGAACATATATTTATATTATAACTTATAATAATTCTATTACTATCTCTTAGAACCCCGTTTTCTAAGGAGAGATAGAAAAAAAGTAGCTCTAGTCAGGAGTGAAGGTAGAGAGGAACTGAGTAGAGGGAAGAGACTCTATAATCAGCATACATTATGTGAGAAAAATATCTATTTTCAATAAAAAGGGGGAGGGGGAATGCCTAAAGAATTCAAGGAGCATTCTATTCATAAGCCCAACAGCATGGGCTCTAATTAACCAAGATTCAACTACAAGACAATCATGGAAACATGAAAGGACTGGATGAGCACTTAATAATTGCTTTTTGGCTATAAGATAAAAACAAACAAAATCATGATATGCAGTAAAGCCTAGTATGTAAATGCTTTATGCCTGTCGATTCAAAGCTAAGATACAAGTACAGTTTGGGAAGAAACACCAAACAATCACTTGAACAGTCAGTGTGTAAAGGAAAACCATGAAAACACAAAGCTGGCACCAAAGATATAAGAACAGTACTAATTGACTTACAAAAGGCTCATACACAAAGGTAGCATCACAAAAGAACTACAGTCTTCCTAAATACCAAGACTTTTTTAAAGAACAACAACGAATACACAGAAAAGAGACAGTGTACAAGTCTATAACCCTAACATGCATAGGGCTAAGGCTGAAGCTGTGGTCAGTGAGATCAAATCAACCACAGAAAGAAACAGAACCATGAGTGAACAGACAAAGCTGACACTGAACATGCCAACTGTATGAACCACTGTTACGGCTTACCTCACCAATTAGAATTTCCAAATTGACTAGGGAGGCCATATCCATTACACTGACTACAAGGAACACAATCAATATAAAACAACTGCAAAAAGCTAAATATAAGACTACATGTAAAACACAAAGATAATGCAGAGAAGCGGATACAAGAAGTAGAGGTTTTATTTCCTATCTCAGACAAAAGAGATTGAATCAAAAGTCAGTGAATATGACAATGGAGATTATAAGGCCAAAAGCCATTGATCAAAATAAAGATATAGCATTATAAATAAACATATTCTATAAGCACAGCAGTCACTTTATAAGAAAGGACACATTAAACTTCAATTAAGTATATTAAAACAGTAAATATGAAGAAAAACAAAAGCACACTAAAACTAGAAGTCTTTAATACATCACTCTCAGTATGCAATCTGACAGAACTAAGGAAGGAGACAGAAGAAGTAAGACAGACAGGAAGGCAGGCGTTATGATGTGCACACAGAGCATCATTCCTTCAATAGAACCACAGCCTCTGTTCAAGCACACATGGAACACTCACAAAAATCATCAGACTAGCTCACAAAGAAAGTATCAGTAAGTTCCACAAGCAGGAAGATGAAAGAGCACAGCCTGAATCTAGTGTGGCTAGACTACAAAGGACAGGGGCTTCCAGTGCTTTGCTTTGTTTTATCTTTAACTCTCAGCAAAAAGGGGGGAAATCAACTGAAATGACCTAATTTCCTAAATAACCCACTTATTTTTAGGAACTGCAGTCCTAACTCAAGAAGCTATAAAAGCAAAACAGAAAGTACAAAGAAGGGAAAAGGTAAAAGAGAAATCTGAGGAGGGAGAAATCAAACTATAAGTTTAACTTAATACGTCAGAAGCCCAGTTCTTTGAAAACTTAAGAAACTAGACTGTGAGCAATGAATCCTAAGAGAGGATGACCAAAGAAATGATGGTAAGGGTCTGCTGCACAAGCCTCAACATACCCAACACCAAAAACAAGCATACGTCTATAAAATAAAGAACACAACATTGATGCCTACTACTTCACTATTATTTTATACAGTCCTATAATTAATATGCAAAAGAAAAGAAGATACCTGAGGAGGTGTAAGATGCAGGAACCAAAAATGTCCTTTGTAGATGACATGATCCTAAACCCAGGAACTGGAGAATTGAGGTCAGAACAAACTTCCCTAGGATTCAGTGGCGTAGCTGGCCACTGAGATAGACAGAAGCTCATATGATAAAGCTAGAAGGCACGGGGGAAGGTATCTAGAATGGAGCTCAGGGAAGATTGGTTACCCACCTCTCACAAGGCCCCCACACAGGAATAGAAAAGATATAGTGGGAGAAAAGAAAATCCCACTTAAAGGAGAAACAGACAAACTGAAGTACAGAGTACATAAGAACAATATCAGAACATTCTCAAAAACAAAAAGCACACTTTTTAACAAAGGGAAACATCACATCCTAACAGAAAATATCAATAAGCTTAGTTTTATGAAGTTAAACAAGTTGATACTAATTTTTACATAAAAATAAATTAAAATTATTGGGAACACCCTAAAACTTTTTTAAAAAGCTATAAGAAAGTCCAGTATGGTGGCCCACACCTTTAGTCTCAGCACTTGGGAGGCAGAGGCAGGCAGATCTCTGTGAGTTCAAGGCTAACCTGGTCTACATAGCAAGTTCCAGAATAGCCAGGGCTACATAGAGAGATGTTGTCTCAAAAAACAAAATACAGACAAAATGAAAGGAAGGGAGGCATGGAGGGAGGGAGGGAGGGAGGGAGGGAGGAGAGCTATAGGTATCTATAGAGCCGACAAGTCTCTAGAGAAAGCTGGGTGGCACTAGAGAATGACTAGAGAAAGGAGGCCAGCGCCACTAGAAGAGCAAGTCCATATGGGGCCAACACAGAGATGGTGACTGTGACAACTGGACAAAAGGGAGGTCTTTTCTAATAGTTTAAGGACACAGGTGTGTATCTCATCCTGCGGACCAAAATAAACTAATTGGAGACTAAATCCCAAACACAATGACACCCCTTCTAAAAAAAAAAAAAAAAGTACAAGAAGTGTTTGGTACCCTGGGCTTTGGAAGAATTTCAAAGTACAGTTCTTCATAAAGTAGAATTCAACAATTTTAAAGCAAAATTATACAGCATTAATATTCTAAACCTCAAGTTTCAAGTCCAATTTTTCCTAAATATAGACTTCAAATGATATAAAAAATATGTAAAATATTTATTAAAGTGTTTTTGTTACTAAAAAGTACCAGAAATAATGTAAAAATGGTCCTGTAACCTGAAGAGTGGCCAGTCAGCTCTGACATTCACTAAAGTTACAGCAGCTACTTCACTGTGCTATAAAAACAAAGCAAGTGATCCCTAAAACCTTACAGAAAGCTATGGGGTGATTTTAGGTCACATCAGGTGATAAATTCAAATACAGCACTGACATTTTTAATGTATGAAACAGAGGAAAGAGATTTATTTATATATCTGCTTTACTTATAGAAAAAAGTACAAGAGAAATAAAAACCATTTTATACTCTTACTAGAACTTTTAAAACATTGAAGAAGAACAATTTTAAACATTTAGATAAAACTAAATACTCAACTGGTTTGTACTTTGCTGGTTTGCTTTAAGGAATAATGCAATAAGCACACACCTTGAGTCCTCTGGGAACTGCAGCCGAGGGCCTGTGAAACCGTGCCACACACATACCTCTCTGTACTCCTGTTGGAGTGTGAGCCGAGGGGGTCAGGCAGCTCGCTCTCGCTGTCTTCTGACTGACTCTGAGCCGTGCTTCCCTCTCCTCCATCATCTACTTCATTCAGAGCCTACCTCAGTAAAACAGCAGCACAGTGGTTATATGCTCACTCATCCTCTCTGTCCTAACAGAGCTTCTCCTCCTATAGCTGACCCCTCGTGTGGACCAACCACCAAATCCTCTGTCTGCCTCTAACTGTCCTAACTACCTTCAGCTGTTTGCCTGCCTCAGCTTTCAATATTTAAGTGTAAGAAAGCCTATTTCTTCTTACCCTACCATGTGTCTGCCTTCAGATACTATCTCCTGTTTGTTTTGGGGTTTTGTTTAGTCTAGGCTAACCCAATGTATTATGTAGTTAAGGCTGGCCCCAAATTCACAACTGCTTCTGTCTCAGTCTTTCTAATGCTAGTAATGCATGCCTGTGCCACTGGCTTCACCAATCTCTTTAAAGAATCATCTCCAATTTTGCATCCACCACACCATCTATGCTCTGAAACTTGGCTTGAGTTCTGCTACTCCACTCAAGAAACATTCTACAAGGTCAAAGTCAGCATGTTTACTCCTCCACAGACAAGATGGTCTTTCCCTCAGTAGGCCTTAAGCATCCCTTGTTCCCTTCCTTTATGGTTTAGACAAGGTTGGCTTATGCATGAGGAATTCAACCCAATACCCCAAACACAGGCGCAATATAGTGCCAGGCATGGTGGCGCATGCTTTTCACCTCAAGGAGGCAGAAACAGCGTGATCTCTGGGGCTCCTTGCCAGTCAAGCAAGGCTTAGTTGGTGAACTCCAGACCAATGAGAAACCCTGTCTCAAAGGAAGCAGACAGTGTTCCTAAGGTTGTCCTGTGACTTCCACATGTGTGTGTGCGCACACACACACACACACACATACACACACACACTGAAGTATACACTCATACTTCAACTTCATATCATATCTTCTTAGATAGTCTGTTCTTTTTTTCTTTTTTCCTAGCTCGTCTTACCCAATCTTCTTTGTTAGTTTCTTTTTCTACTGTCTTTCTATAGCTGAGAGGACAATGGTTGACATTTAAGCTTTTAGAATGGTTTCCATGTTGCCTGTATCGAGTTGAACTTCATTTCTGCATGGGCACTTGGTGGTGAGTGCAATGGGTTACCTGAGGCTGTATGATGGATTCAGTAAAGACAGACTGGGTGACAGGGTCTTGACTTATTCCAAGGGGATTCTGCGAGGAATCTGGAGCCATTGTTACATTTGGAAACCCTGCAGAAGGAGCAAACACAGTCACTATGATTTTATTTCATCTGCTTAAAGAGGCTTCACAAGTTCTATACTGCAGCAGGCTACATTCACCTAGGGGAAATTTCTAACAGCAATTCCACTTACATGTATGAATATGTACCAGTCATATCTAAACTCACTTTTACCTTCACAAAACTCCAAAGCAGAGGTTCTTTTGGCAAGAAACTGAAGTTACTTTAGATTTTAAGCTAGGCTTACAAGCTACAAGTAAATGTGCATATTTTAATTATATGGTAACTTAATAAGCTAAAAATTAAGCCATGTTTTATAGTTACAAAATGCCATACTTTACACTATATTTTAGTAGATAATTCCCTTAATTAAGTAACTTGTTATGCTCTTAGAAGACAGCAAGTGAATTGTGATTCTTGGCTCTTCATATACGAGCTAGCTAGAAGATGTAGCAGGAACATGACTTATGATAACACAGTGAACTCTTCTAATCCCTCATGAGATGTGCTTCAGAGAGAAACGCAAGTTCTGTGTGGACTGAATGCTTACCTGTGCGCTTACGAGGAATATCAACAAACAGACCCTTGGCTGCAGCCATCAGATGATCCGACTTTTCTAACACATCCTGCATCTGGTACTGATCAGAAAGAATCTACACACGTGTTAAGAAAAATACTGTTCAGAGAAAAGTAGGCTTACTTGTCAAATTACTAAGACAAAACATTAAGGGAAGAAACCAAACATGACATTTTAAAAGTTTAACTTTCAGTCTTTATTGGTTGTGGTTGCTGAATTTGCTCTTAACCACGGGCCATGACCATCCTAAAACCCTCCAACGGCAAAATTCTTAGATAATGGTAGGTGAGACTATTACAGTAATTACAAGCTTGAAAAAAATACATATTCCATTATGATCTGGCGCGCGCACACACACACACACACACACACACACACGTTTTAAAAGTAAGACTGCAATTTACATAGCCTTGCCACATGAGAATAACTATATTCAAGTTTTATCCCATTCTAGTTTAAATGATGGTTTTAACCCACTAATTTCATTTCATAACCTATTAATAAATAATAGTGCATAGTTGAAAAATACATACTAAAGAATCTTTGAGCCATAAACTCAAGATGTTTCCACCACTGAAGTACTCTGATAATCCACGAACAGGCCTATCACTTAGAAAACCAAGGTATAGCTTTTAAAACTAAGCAATGCTATGTTTAGGTACTTAAAAACAAGTTAGTTTTTTATTATAGGGAGATGGTTATACAAAATACCATTACAGTTGTGCCTCTGATTATGTACTTTCTATTGAAGGACTTTAATTTAATGTACAGAAACCCAAAGCCATATGCTACAGATGAGTCAACTCTATCTACCACCACCAGATGGCACTCTTAAGCTGAAAAGACTCTTAAAAAAAATCAAGACCTCTCCTTTTCTAACCCTGACTAAAATCAGTAAAGCATCTAATAACAAATACTCAGACTGGAATTTCTCTATAACACAGAAAAATCACATCATACGACAATTACCAATTTAAGATACAGAAAGAAAAGTTATTAGCACTCTTGTGTTATCCTTTCTGCTACGGCTCAGTGGGTCAGCTAGGACAGTTAATGAACTCCTGCATTTGCTCCTTCCAGAGTAAACTTCAGAATGGCACAAGGCCAAGAGCACACAGTACAGAACACTGGGCTGAGGGTCACACTAGAAGCAGTAAATCAACTCTGACCACTTCACTTAGCTTCCTGCTGTGCCAATGGCATACAGCATGGGTTTTACTTGAGATCTGATTATAATTGACACCGGACATCAATGTAGTTATTATTATTAATAAGATTGTTTTCCACTTTCTGCTCGGTCAGCTCCATGACTTTATTTGATAGAGGGTGTGGTGGTTTGAATGTGCTTTGCCCAGGGAGTGGCACTAGTAGGAGGTGTGGTCTTGTTGAAGGAAGAGTGTCAATGTGGGGAGTGAGCAAAGAGACCCATCTCTTAACCATGTGGGAAACAGTCTTCTGCCTAGCAGCCTTCAGATGAATTCTCAGCTCCTCCAGCACCATCCCTGCCTAGATGCTGCCCTGCCCCACCTTGATGATAATGGACTGAACATCTGAACCAAACCTATAAGCCAGGCCCAATTAAATATTGTCGCTTATAAGAATTGTCTTGGTCACAGTGTCTCTTCACAGCAATGAAACCCTAACTATGACAGGGTAATGCCTTAAAAACAAACCATGCCCCTGTATCAGGGATATGACTATGGTCCTATCACATCTATTAAATAGACATCATAAACATAGAAAAACTTAATAACTGAAACAAATTATATTCATACTCTTTGGCCCTTAGTCTTCTTTTCTTTCTTTACCCCAGAACTTGAGACTAAACCCTGAAGCATCCTAGGTAAGTGCTCTAACACTGAGCTAAAGCCCCAACACTTGACTTAGTGCTTCTTTAAATAATTAATCCAACAAACAACACTGTACCTAAAAACACAATCAAGACTATTCACTGGAGTGTTTGTCATGCCAAGGTAAGAAGCAATCTCTCTGAGTGGCACACACTACTACTTATCCCTAATACTGCCCTTCAATAGCATAACTCCTAAGTTCCCACTGGTGGTGGTGGTTGTGATGGGTTTTTGACACAGGGTTTTTCTGTGTATCAGCCCTGGCTGTCCTAGAACTTGCTTTGTAGATCATGCTGGCCTCAAACTCACAAAGATCCACCTGCCTCTGCCTCCTAGTGATGAGTGCTGGGACTAAGGGCATGAGACACAAGGCCTGGCCCAACTCCTATGCTTTAATTAAGGATGCAGCTCAACTTTTGACCCCTCTTTGAATATTGGAACAACCAAGCAATAATGTCCTGGAGACAACACATAATGCCAAATGGCTGGCATTAAAGGAGTAGTACACACTGTCTACTACTTGCTGTTGCCCTGCACACAACTGAGGCCATATGCTGAAGAACTGCAGGGTACTCTACCAGCTTCCTCTAAACTCTTCCAGGAGAGAACTAAACCTGTGTTTTGTTTAAATTACTATATTATAAATTGAGTGATTTTATTGCCTGAAGCTCAAACTGTACCCTAGTATACGACCTAAGTGTCCTCAAATAAAACAATCAATAATAAATTATGGCAAATCGTTATCCAACCTAGACATTTAAAAGGTAAATTTATTTATAATTATTGACTTTCAAGACACACTGGCATATCAACAGAGTCTAAGCACCTCCTCCCCCTACAAGGATGCACAGAAGGATGTGGATACACTGAAAACCTGTATAAGCTAGTGGTGCTTTGAACCAAATTTCTATCTTTGGTGAAATATCTTCCAAGTCCATATAATTAAGAGCTTAGAAAATATTACTTATAATGGATATAATATATAATAAATTAACATGGCGATGGCTATGGTAGAAACTGACAAGGTAGAAAGTAGGGGAATAATCTTACTAATCCTGTTGACATTGGGTATTAATTACAATCAGATCTCAAGTAAAGCCACCACTCTGTCTCTGTCACATTTCTTGGAGCAGATTGTTCATGTGGCCAAAGACCAGTGTACTAGCCTTACTTAGTAATACATGCTGTTAACAGGGGACATCTAAATTTCACCGATAGCTACAGTTCTAACACCCTGCAGAACATAAACCACACGGGAAACTCCCACACCTAGCTTCACTAAGTCTGAATCTTCAAGCAGAGTTCGAGTACAATGGCTTCATCCTCCTTAGGAGCATCTCTCCATGATGAATTCTCATGTGCAGTCAGGACTGAGAACTACCACACTACAGATGAGACCCTTTACCTGTACCCTCATAACTCTTCTCTTCCCACTACTTCTCCCACATTTATTACTTGTATGAAAAGCTACAAAGGCTGGAGAGATGACTCCGTGGTTATCACAGGTTAGGAATGCTTATGGTTCTTGCCAAGGAAGCAGGCTGGAGTCCCAGCACCCATCCAGTGACTCACAATTCTCTGTGACTTAGCTCCAATGGAATCTGATAGTATCTGACCTCCACTGGCACTAGACACACACACACACACACACACACACACACACACACACACAGACAGACACATATATGCAGGCAAACCCTTATATATATAAAAAAAAGAAAACATATCTTCAAAAAAATAAAAGGAAAAAAAATAAAACTAGAAAAAGAAAACCTCCCAAAGTGGTTCTCTAGGTCATATCTATGGTTTTAGGTTGTTTAATGAGAATTAACACATGTGGATGACTGTCCCAATATTGTAACATGAAAAGTCCTAGTCTCTGAATCTACTATTCCTTTCTCAAGTCTTGTAAACATGTATTTGGGAGATACAGTTTTTCTTGACGCATGAGAGTTCTCTAAGAACTCTAAGGAATTTCTTAAAAGGCAGCCTATGACTTAAAGCCACCATGAAAGGTTATGCAGACAGCAAGCACTGTAAGGTTACCCTGGACAAGAGCTGCATGCAGAACACATTCCTTTCCTATGACTGCAGGACAAATGAAAAAGGTTGCTCTACTATAGCTCCTTCCTGCTTGACACACTGTTCACCCTACAAATATGACTGCTTCGTCAAGCAACCAGGCAGGCAAAAGGTTAAGCCAGAGATAAATGGCTCAAGACCTAGATCAACAGGCACACAAAATTATTTGATTTTATTTCATCTTGGCTAGGTAATTCCACTATACTGCTAAACTGAGACATAATTACAGAAGTTTACAGAGCACTAATTATTTTGCCAAAGACTGTGGTCATCTCTTTAAAAGCATTATACCAGGACTGGAGAGATGGCTCAGTGGCTAAGAGTACTAGCTGCTCTTCCAGAGGACCAGGCTGAATTTTCAGCACCCACATGGCAGCTCACAACTGGGTGTAACTCAAATTCTAGGGGATCTGACACCTTCTTCTGGCATACACAAGCATTAGGCATGCACACAATGCACAGACATACATGAAGGCAAAACATCATACACATGAAATTAAGAAGCAACTTAAGTACTGTAATATTAAAATCGCATAGCAACACAGCCAAAATTTTAAAGATAAAAAGCCAAGCTAATGTAAGGAAAATAATGTTACAAAATTTGTAGGAAAATTAATAGAACCGGAAAATCCTAATATTAAGTTAGGCAACCCAGACAGATGAGAATTGAATGTGCTTGCTCATGTTTGAATCCTGCATTCTAATTGTTAATTATGTGTATTTAAGTGGGAGTAAGTGTGTACAGAGGTCAAAACAGTTTCTATGGGACCATGAAACCGGAGGAAGGGGTGGGAAGAGGGAAGAATACCCATTATATGAAGAGAAATACAGACTGCTGGAGATAGCAGACTCGGTGGGACAGGGGAAGGGTAGAGAAGGGGGGGGGGGAGACCAACCATCCACAAGGAAGTGTTATGACAGTGGCAGAAGGAACATGCTCATCGTATGCTACTTTTTAAAAAGTTGGAAGAGAAAAAGGGGGAAAAAATTCTAGGCCAATGAGTTATACAACCTAAGGTTATAGAGCTAATAAGTTGTGCAAAGAACATTTAAAGCAGCAAAGTAGACTCCACCCTCCCGGCTGCTCTTTAGACTAGACTCCACCCTTCCTACTGCTCTCTGCACTAGACTCCGCCCTTCTTGCCACTTTCTGCACTAGACTCCACCCTTCCTGCCGCTCTCTGCACTAGACTCCACCCTTCCTGCCGCTCTCTGCACTAGACTCCGCCCTTCCTGCTGTTCTCTGCACTAGACTCCACCCTCCCTACCGCTCTCTGCACTAGACTCCACCCTTCCTGCCGCTCTCTGCACTAGACTCCGCCCTTCCTGCCGCTCTCGGCACTAGACTCCACCCTTCCTGCTGTTCTCTGCACTAGACTCCACCCTCCCTACCGCTTTCTGCAGTAGACTCCGCCCTTCCTGCTGTTCTCTGCACTAGACTCCACCCTCCCTACCGCTTTCTGCACTAGACTCCACTCACCCTGATGCTCTCTGCACTAGACTCCACCCTTCCTGCCGCTCTCTGCACTAGACTCCACCCTTCCTGCCGCTCTCTGCACTAGACTCCACCCTTCCTGCTGTTCTCTGCACTAGACTCCACCCTTCCTGCTGTTCTCTGCACTAGACTCCACCCTTCCTGCTGCTCTCTGCAGAGCCCCCCAAAAGTAGCACTACGTAAGTACTAGAGCCTCTCCACTGAAACCAACCCAAGAAGAAAAAAAAAATGCTGAAGATAATGATTTTTACACTACCTCCTTCATGATAGATAACTTTCTTTTTTCCAGACTTGACGTTTCCGGTTTCTGCTTCTTCCATTTTTTCTTCAAAGCTTTTTCCTGAAGTTCCCAGTGTACCAATGCTCTATTCTTTGACTTGTGCATCTCATGACGGCGTACCTATACAGAAGGAAAACCGTAAAGAAAGGCTTTCAGTACCAAAGGCATTGCCTGCTCCTATGTAAGATTACACTAGTCTATCACTTCTTATTCCTTTCTGGTTCTGCTTGCGTGTGCTTGTGGGTGTACATGCGTGTACATTCATAGCTAAAACTTGAATAGTTTTCTAGGTTTTCAAAATGATCTAAAAGGAAATATTGAGAACTTGGAGGTCTATCTTAAAGACACGAAAATATTAACTTCCACTTCATTTGTACAGACTACCAAAATACCTAGTGTTCTTCAATTCACAAGTTAAAACTCATGCAATGGGTGGAAAATGTCAATTAGTGGTCAACACTGACACTTCACACATGATGTAAAGGGTACAAAATCCACCTAGGCCATCTCTGGCAAAGCTGTTCTATTCCAGATATACACACACTGAGTGCATATATGTTCTCAGAGGCTTGTTCATGAATGTCCACTATGGTATTACTTCATAATAGAAAAGAATCAGAAACAAACTAGATGTACAAGTGATAAACAGATAAATCTGGAATCACCATTCAATGGAATATTGTCTCACAACAGTAAGGAATGAAACAGAAATACATATTATAACACAGATGAATCTATAAAATATGCTAGAAAAAGAGGATACAAATAATAGACCACATCCTGTAGTCCATCTGTAAGAGAAATCAAGGCTAGGCAAATTCACAGAGACAGAAAGATCAGTTTCTGCCATGAACAGGCTACCCTGAGCTACATAGCACAAACCTTTGGTGAAAATAACAACACTGACAACAGCAATGGTACAATGCTGAAGGTATTTCCAGACAGAAAATGCACACAGACACCTATAGGTTAATTCTAGATAAGTAACAGGGCCACAGACCAAAAACTCCTGAGTAAAATTCTAACAGTGGCTGATAAGCCTTAGTAATGTAGGTTGATCAAGGCGATACATGATTGGACAGCAGACACTGGGGTGAGGAGAAGAGTTTTGGTGAGGCAGAAGAGGAGGAAGAAGGGGAGATTCAAGATGGAGGTGGTAGAGGAGGATGAATCAGATCAAGGTGAACGAGACCAGTTTTATCTTGTCTACGTGGGAGGTTTATATCTTTATTAATTGGCAGTGAATTTATTGTTTGGATGTACTGTGAATTGAAAATTTAAAGTATAGATCTTTCTGATAAGTTACTGATTGCTGAGTTATGTTTTTACTGGGCTGTGGAGGACAGCGTGTGAAAGCAATGACTGAGAGGCAGCTGGAGCGAGCAGTGTCAGCTTTGTTGCCTGCGCCAGGTGAGGGTGCGGGGCGGGGGGGGGGGATGGAACAAGATATGTGGGTACCAGGATTGGTAATTAACCACATAGAGGACCATGTGGGACCAGGTGCCTGGCTCCACACTGGAGCTGCTCCTGCAGAGTGAGACTGTGGGACTGGCAGCCACAGATCCATCTTTTTAATTTTTACCACAACATAGTAAAAAAATCAAAATTTCCTTAAGATATCTTTTTAGGTTTTATACAGATGTGAACAAGAAGATGAGAAACCAGATACCACATAACATACAGAATCCAGAACATAACTTTCAGTGTTCCACTTACCAGATCTTCAGGAGTTGCCCGGTGAACTGTTAGATCATTCACAGTATTCTCCAAAAAGAAAAACAGAGTGAGCTTTTTAAAAGTTTCCTTATAAATTTTTAACAGCTAGTTAGTTTCAGTTGCTAAAAAATTGATTCAAAATCCTAAGACCAAAAAGTCCTTTTTCCCCCAGGAACCAATATTGTCAATATAATGTTAAAACAGATTAGTTTTGGGTATCTTCTAGAACATAGGGTATTTTTAGGTGTTATACAGGAAATAAAGCTCTATTACTTTAAAATAAGGAATAAAAACAGGATGCATATATTGTGAGTAAATTTAACTGAATCTATAGTATCCAGATACTAGGATTCCACAAGGCAATTGTAAAAGCATTTTTAAAAACAAAATTGTAATCTCTATAGCAAGCTGGAGAGAAACTTTTATGAGGACATAGTTTCAATCTCACTAAGCCTCTAATTCTTGGAAAGAACTAGAAGTTATTGCCCTTAATATTGTACCTTTAAAGGGGAAATGGGCAAATATCCTGTTCTTCCCTCCAAGACCAACAACATGCCCAAAGCCCCACCCAACCCACCTACAGCCCGAGCTCACCTACAGCTCGAGCTCACCCACCTACAGCTCGAGCTCACCCACCTACAGCCTGAGCCCACCCACCTACAGCTCGAGCCCACCCACCTACAGCCCGAGCCCACCCACCTACAGCCCGAGCCCACCCACCTACAGCCCGAGCTCACCTACAGCCCGAGCTCACCTACAGCTCGAGCTCACCCACCTACAGCCCGAGCTCACCCACCTACAGCCTGAGCTCACCCACCTACAGCCTGAGCTCACCCACCTACAGCCTGAGCTCACCCACCTACAGCCCGAGCCCACCCCAGCAACACTTCCAGACTTACGTCCCACTCTTGCCTCACTGCAGCTTTCTTCTTTACTTTCAGAGTTTTTCTTCCACCTCCCCGGGGACCAAAGCGATTCACTCTGATCAATGACATCTAGAAACATTAACGTTTTTTAATAAAAGCAAAGAAATAATTATGCATCATGGGCACATGTAGGACAAACAAAACCACTCTCAAAATATCAGAAATAGGCTCTCCAAATACTTGACTTTCTCATTTTACAATTAATACTAAAGCAAAGCCAACAATAATAATAAGGTTATGAATAATTAATTACAATAAAAGTTTTAAATAACAAAATCTTTTACTTAATAAAGAACTTAATATAGAAATTATGACCTAAAATAAACTTAAATACCCTTTGCTGAAAGCAACAAAGGCAGAGACTGAAGAACCTTCTAAAACCCGCTTATGAAGACACGTTGATAAGCAATGGTGCAGGTAGTAGTTTGCTATATGGGTCTGTTAGCATCATTTAGAGCCAATGACTTAATCCCGAGTAAACTCTTTTACAGATTTCCAGAAAGTCTCCCGTTCTTTCCACCATGTGATGCCGTCTATGCTGTTCAGAAAATACAGAGCAAAGCCCTTTGTTAGAGACAGACAGACAGAGGCAAACACACAAGACACACATAAATATAGGTAACTACACACAGAGACATACAGACACTTGGACAGATTCACAAGACAGCCTTTAGGCAAGCACAGATTCAGACTCAGACAGAGGACAAAGACACAGATAGTATGCAGCAGAGAATTCAAATCTGTACTCGCTCTTTGTTAAATGACTCCAAAAGGAAGTGCTTCTTCTTTTTTCCTTACTGTGTTCATACATTATTAGTATCTCAAAGTCAATCACTAATACATGTTATCCACACAACCTACCAACTTTCCAGGCTACCCCTCATATTCCTTACCACCCAGCAGTGCCATGCTGTCATCGTCATCCTTCACCCACACCTCCCTCTCTCTCCCCAATGGAGAACACAGACCCTTGCACACGCTAGGCAAGTAAGGTATTCTTAGGCTACCCCTTCCCCTTCCATTAAGCACTTTTAATAATTTCCTGTGATAAAGATACCTAAAGTTCCAGTGCTTCCCTAAAACAGTCTTCCTAGTTCTCTCTATTGTCTTTCTTGTTACATTTTACTCTTCAAACATGTTGTCTAATTTCAGAACTTACAATCCAGCAAGGGATGTAAGCCACAATGACTACTTGTTTTTGCCTATGGTGGAGTTCAGATTGATGCCCAGGTGTAAAATATGTCAGGCAAGTTCCCTCACACTAACCTCTATTAAGACTTGGTTTCTCTGACTTGGTTTACCTATTTGTGTTTCAAGTTTTAATAACATAGGAGTTTTGTAGTATTTCCATACATGTATGTACATACTTTGATTATATCACATCAACTGTTTTCTTTCCTCCCCCTCTAACTGGTCCCCTTCCTCTTTACAATCAAGTATCTCCCTCCCACTTTCACATCTTTTTCTAAACTCTAGAGAAAACAAGTAATGCTTACCCGAGTCTGGTTTATTTTCACTCAACATAGCTTCTAATTCTGTTTTCCTGCACATAGGATTTCATTCTTTTTGTGACTGAATAAATGCTCCCTATATACGTCACTCCCTCTTAATCCACTTATCTTCTGATGGACATCTAGGCTGAATCCATACCTTGACTACTGAGAACAGTGTCATGGATGCACAGGTATACCTGTGGTAGCCTTAGACTCCTTTGGGTATATACCTAGGAGGGGTACAACTACAATCATAAGGTGGTTCTTCCGTTGTTTTCAGTTTTGAAGGACCTCTATTCTGGTTGTACTAATTATATTCCCAATAGCAACATACAGGGGCTCCTCTTCGGCCCTCAATATCCTAATATTTGTTGTTTCCTTGATGACGATAGCCACTCTGGTGAGGTAGACTTGTATATGTTTTGAAAATCGTCTGTTTGGTTCATTAGCCCACTAATGCCAATGTCTTCTTTTGGTGTTTAGTTTTTAAAAGCTCTATATTCTGGTTATCGATGCAAATCACTAAAATCCAATACGGAAATACTTTTACCCATATTAAAGACTATTTCTTCACTCTTTGAGTTCCAAGTGTGCAGCTTTTAAAAAAGGCATAACATCATTATCAATTTTTTTTTTTTTTTTTTTTAAGTACGGGGAGAGTTAAGAGGGTGGTAGAGGCGGGGGGGGGGGGGGAGAGGAATAGACAAGTAGAGGCCGGCCATGAGCATGTGGAGGGAGAAGGGGGAAGGGAAGGGGAAGAGGAGAGGTAGGGATGAGAAAGCAAGGCTGCAAGAGCACAAGAGCTATCAATTCTTTTATTACATTTATTTGCTTAACTCTGGGGGTGAGGGAGCACTTGCACATCTGAAGTGTACATCTGAAGGCCACAGAACAATTAGCAGGACTTGGTTTCCTCCTTCCACCATATCAATGTCAGGAATGAACTTTGGCAGCAAATCTCACTGGGCAACTCATCAGCCCACTTTTGTCAACAGTCTCATACAAATAGTCTTTACCTGTGCCTGTATCTTGATGTGTTTCCCTGGCTTCCTCTAGGAGGTTCACATCACCTTTCATTAAGGTTACTGATCAATTCTGAAGAGCCGTTTTACAAAGTGGGGAAAGGGATATGGTTTCAGTTCTACATATGAACATAATCTTCTCAGCACCATCTGCCACCAACAATTAAGTTTTACAGTGGTGATGCCAGTAACCGCTGTAGTGGAAGTAATGAAGCATCAGTTAAGACAGTCTAGGTACTTACTATATGCAGACTGTTCTAAGCCCTTTGCACCTATTAGTTTCTTTAACACAAGAGCTCCATGAAGTGGTTACTACTTTGACTAATTTTATAGACGAGGTTAAAGAGTTAACCAACTGTGAAGTCCACATGTAGTAGAAACAACCAGCATTTAACCAGACATGGAAGAGGCAAAAGTTGAAATGAACCATTGCATTTACAGACAGTTATATTCCAACAAGGCACCAAAACAACTCAATTCAAAGAGTACTGTTTTCAATATTCCTTTGAAAAAGTCAGACTTCTACCTCGTACAGGGTACAAAAAATTAGCTTGACATTAAGTCATATATTAAAATGCTCGAACTGTAGGACCATTAGACGACACACGAGTATAAACAGCTGTGAACCTTAGGTCAAGCTGGAGAATAGAGCCAAAAGCACAAGAAACTAACATGTGGAGAAGATAGTCTGGTTCAACAAAATTTTTAAATATTGTACTCAAAGGTACAACCAAAAAAGTGAACAGATATCTAATGGAGTGGCAAAAGTTATTTGCAAATCATTTACCTTCTATCTAGAATATATTTTTAAAATTCTCATAACTGGACTATTCAAACAACCAAATTTAAGTGGGCATAGGTCTTGAATCTCCAAATAAGATACTGCAGCTGGTAAATAAGCACATAAAAAGAAGAGATTGTCAATACAGTGAATGTCCACAACAATATAATAGCTAATAGGCAAAAGTGGAAACATCTCAAAACGTCCATTAAATGACGACTATATTAATATACATGATATATCTATGTAATTGGGATGTTATTTTGCAATAAGGTATAAAGTACTGACATATGTTCGATGCAGTTTGAATATATTAACTATGAGAACCAGGAGGGCAGGGTATCCCTCCAGCCTCATAGCTCCAGAGGAGACAGGTGATCCCCAAACTGGCAAACTGGCTAACTACATGAGCCCAATCAGCAAGTTCTAGATTCAAGGAAGACACCCTATTGCAATTTATAAAACAGAGTAGAACCAATCAAGACACCTAATAGTAACCTCTGACCTACACAATACACATACACACACACCATATACACTTCCAAGAAAAGTTAAATGTAAAAAAGCAAATTTCAAGAACTGCATTATAAACTACCTGATGCTAATACATCGTTAATAAAGAGCCTGTGCACTAATCACATAGTCCTGTGAGACACGCACTGTCTTGAGAGACAGGACATTACAGTGGCTAAGAATACAGCTGTATGGATGTACTCCTGAGCTTTGTTGCTAACTAAAATGTAACTAATTAAATATGTAAGCTGCTTGGAACCCTGCCCTACCCATACTGAGTCCTATTTAAGTGTTGATGACGTCAGTGGTAATTATTAATTCTTTTCTCAAATGAGTTAAATAAGGCTTAGAGAACATAATCACATTGTTCACAGTGACACAAATAATGAGAGGAAGGAACTGACTCTCAAGGTCACTGACTGCAAAGTGCATGCTAGGAAACTGCAAACAATGAATTAACTTTGTTGGCTAAAAACATGCAACTCTTTGAGAGAAAATTTTTATTTCAAATTATATTTAAAATATTACATTTTTTTCATAAGTTAAAACTCTACCAGCCTCAACCTTGGAAACAGTCATGAATCTGAAGCATATAAAAACTTATGAGTAGTTAAAGGTTCATGTGTCTGTTGTCAGGAACTTAGGAAAATGAGCACTGTTTTTGAGTCATAACAGAGACCAGAGGTATTTTAATGACAGTAAATAAATCGCCATACCCTGCAGAAAATGAGGAATATCAATTGCTTCCTAATGCTAAGAATACAATTTCTTTCTTATTTCTCAGGCTCTTTCCTGATCTGAACATGCATGCTCACACACTCTCTCACATTCACACACTCTCATATTCACACACACACACACACACACACACACACACGTGCCTCTTCCTTGGCCTTCATAACACCCTTTTTCCTGCTCTTTTATCTACTCTTCTTCGGACTACTCTGGCCTCTTCTCGTGTAAAACTTAACTAAGGACCCTCCTCTAGGTCTATCCCTGTCCTCATCTTCCTCTTAGACATGTCCCTTCACCCAAAACTGGGGAACCCTACTAGATCCCATACACTGGATGAGCAATGGCAGTACTAGAAATGAGTCATCAAGTGACAACTTTCACTGAGCTTGCTGTCTAGATCATCGAGGGGTTCAGAGGTCCCCTCAGCGATCCTGCTGAAACCTCTGAGCATATCTATTCCTATACTGGGCATGCAGACACATAATTCAACAGATTCTGATTAATGTTTCCTGACTGTCTTTAAAACATCAAGCGATCTTTTCTGTGTATTCACTGCCCCTTCCAACTCACTATGCACATCCCTCCCTATCCTCTGGTTCTAGATACCTAACTACCTGACTCAGTAACTAAACTCAGAGAATTGCCATCCTTCTTGTTGCTCCGGCTTAAAGCTTAAGTATCACCTCTGGAATTGTCTCCTTGTCTGCTATATAATGCAATCTATAAATCCTTCAAAACATCCCGCCTCTTTCCCATTTCTACTAGGAACAATACTGAACAGCCTGTTATTAATTTTCCTGTAAAGTTTTTTTTTTCATCCATTCATCCACTCCATGTATCTAATAACTTTGAAAGTGCTTGCTGAGAGCCAGGCACCAAATAAAACAAGTGCCCTCTCAGAGGTAGGTTTCTCAAAGGACCATAACGAAATGACTTGTTACAAAAGGCAAGTCTGAAAGTCAATTCTGTGTCAAGAAAGTACCCAATCTTCAATGCACACGAAGAAAAGCTGTCTCCTCTCCTTAATTCCCGCCACAAAATAAAGTGTAAATAAAAGAAAAACAGAAGGGGGTGGAGCCATTCACAGAATTGGTTTTCAGTCTTGAACACTAAGAGTCTAGAAAGCAAACTGAGGGCCACAGCAATTTGAACTTTATACAAAAGACCATAAGGAAGCCCTTGCAGGCTTTTAAGGAGGGACAGTGGAATTCTACCAGATTTACCTTAACCAGTATGAAAACAAACTGGAGAACAGGAACACTGTTCCTACCCAGCCAGCTACAGGGATAAAGATTTCAATGTTTTACTTCCTCCTAATTGGAGCCCGCTGTAAAGAAAATCCAACTTCGTGCGGCCCCACTGCCTTTTCTTCCCAGTTTTCCCTCCCACACATCCAGAGGTCGAGCTCCGACCTTCACAAGCAGTGCCAAGCACCTTCTGGAACAACTTCAGACTTCTGACTCCCAAGCCCAAGCCTGGCCCAAGTTCTCAAACGGTCCTTCCTTTAACCCTGTCCTAACCGATCAACTTAAAGGACGCGCCCTGTCCCAACACTAAGCTGGACCCTAAACATTTGGAACACACAACAGCCTGGGGACTTTTCCCGCCAGCGAGGTGCGGGAACGCGGCGCGCGTGCGCGGGGCCCGACTTCCCTCGGGAGCACCAGGCGCTACCCGGAAACGCACCCTCGGGCTCTGCGAGGCGAGCGGTCGGCTCTATGGTGAGTACGCCCGCCCGGGCGCCGGGACCGAGGCGAAGACGCCGGCCGCTTCTCCTTGCCCTATGAGCGGACGACAGGCCTGCCCCGCTTCACCCAACCTGCCTTGCCGCTGGCCGACTGCTGCCTCCGCCCCGACTAAAAACTTCAGCCTCCAGAACCACAGAGCCCGCCACAGGGCAAATGCGGAAAGCGGCTTCCGGGCTGTTGCCTGGGTTACCAGAGCTCCGCCCCCACGCCTTTGCGTACATCCGGCGAGCTCCTCGGGGGCGGCCCAGGGGTGGTACCGGTGCGAGGCAAGGACCGCTTCTTTTCTCCTCTTCTTCTTTTGTTTTGTTTTGTTTTTTCTTCCGGAGAGCGCTCTGCAGTTCTCACCTAAAGGGCTGAATAATGTGCCGGTCATAAGCCTCGAGAAGTCTCCAAAAGTCTCAGCACACCAAGCTCCCCATACCGCACTTACCTGCCTTAACTTTCGCTCATTTACTTAAAATATTTTTTGCAACCGACAAGTGAGCCAAACATGCTAGGTTCACCGGGAACTAAAACCCAGACCCTGCCCTCAGGAAATCTACAGCCCCATAGCAGCAAGCTATTGAAAACAAATATGTACCGTGTCTTGTTTGATTTTATATATTTTATACCTATTAAAATGCATATTTTTTTAGAAAAATAATTAACAGATTTGAAAATTCTTGTGAAAATACAGAAAGACCTATAATAGGCAAAACCAAAAGAACAAAATTTGATTTCTAAAAATGTCCGATTTTAAAACTTATAAAGATTATAGTAATCATAATGTCATGATATGGGTAGACAGTTGTACTGACTGGTTTTGTGTATCAACTTGACACAGTTGGAGTTATCACAGAGAAAGGAGCCTCCCTTGAGAAAAATGTCTCCATGAGATCCAGCTGTAAGGCATTTTCTTAGTGATCAAGAGTGCAAGAGTCCAAGCTAGTAAGTAACATCCTTCCATGGCCTCTTCATCAGCTCCTGCTTCCTGACCTGCTTGAATTCCAGTGCTGACTTCCCTTGGTAATGAACAGCAATGTGGATATGTAAACTGAATAAACCCTTTTCTCCCCAACTTGCTTCTTGGTCATGATGTTTTGTGCAGGAATACAAACCCTGACTAAAACAACAGTCATTCAGAAATATCAATGAAGTAAAACAAAACTCAAAATAAACTCATATGAACATAGAAAATTAATGTTTCATAAAGGTAATTCAGTGGAGAAATGGTAACTTTTAAAAATGAATCTTGCTAGAATAGTTACCTCTCCATATACAAAATAATGCATTATACTTATCTAAACATTATACTTATCACATTCAAGAAGCTAATTGAAAAAATTACAAACTGGAGATATAACTCAGCTTGAAAAGTACCTCCTACCTAAAAAGAAAGACCGGAGTTTCATCTCCAAACCTGGCATGGTGGTGTGCACTTGTAATCTGTGCTGGATAGTTTTAAATGCCAACTTGTCACAACCTAAGAAGAGAGCTTCAACTTATGAATTACCCATATCAGATTAGCCCATTGGTAGTTTGTGGGAAATTACCTTGATTATTGATTGAGGTAGAAGCCCAGTCCACCTAGGGCAGCACCATCCTTAGGCAGGCAGGCAGGCAGTAGTTGAGGATAAGCCAGCCTGCAATCCAGATTGCAAGCAGTATTCTCAGTGTTCCTGCTGTGTTCTTTGGCTGCAAACTTGAGTTCCAAGATCTGAGATTGCACTGTGTGGAATAGCAAGTGTCAGCCTTCAAGTTCCTGCCTTCAGTTCCTGCCCTGACTTCTCAAATGATGAACTGTAATCTGGAATTTTAAGCCAAATGAACCTGTCCCTCCTCTATGTTACTTTTGATCTGGGTGTTTTATCACTGTAAATGCAAAAAAAACTAGAACATAATCCTAGTGCTGGGAGGCAAAGACACATGGATCCCTAGAGTTCATCAGCTAGCCAGTCTGGTTGAACTGAGCTCCAGGTCCACTGACAGATACTGTGTCAAAAAAAATAAATAAATAACGTTGAAAATTATGGATTAAATTGATTGACATTGACCTCTAGCCTCCGCGTGTGTAAATGGACAAAAGCAGAAAACATGGAAGAAACTGTGTGGGTTGGGCAAACATAATCTGTGAATATAAGATAAATTGAATTTCATTAAAATTGAATTTTCCACACTTTCTGTTAACAAATCAAAAAGCACACAGTCTAATGCAAATATTTCCAAAGTATGTATCAATTAAGGACGTAGATAGATAGGTAGATAGATAGATAGATAGATAGATAGATAGATAGATAGATAGATAGATAATCTCATGGTGTCTGGAGCCCAAATATGTGATGTGGTCATTCCAGTTCTGGATATTTACCAAAAGGAAGGAAAATATATGGTCCTACAAAGCTTATGCATGCAAGCCTGTAGCAGCTTTATTTGTACTAGCCAAAAGCTATTATCCCAAATAAACACGCATCAACAGATAAATAGGAAAACACATTGCTATATATCTACCTAAGAAAACACTGCTCAGTAAGAAATAATAACAAACTATTGCTACAATAGCCTTCGTGTATTTCATAGTTACTGTGCTGAATGAAAGAAACCAAATAAATAACATATATTTGATGGTTCCATTTATATAAAACTTGGGGGAGGTAGAAGCCAGTGAAGAGTGGCAACAGGTGAGTGGTCACTTGGGAATAGGACAGAGCCAATTAGAGGTAACAGATATTAATATGAAGGAAGAAGGATGAATATGATTCTGTCGTGTTGGCTTCACAGATGTGTATAAAGCAGGCGTTGTGTTTGAGAAAGCTAAATTATATGCTTTAAACTTGTGAAAATTGATGTGTGTCATTTGTACTTCAGGAAAGCTATTTACTTGTCTTACTTTGGCTCATCCTGATATGCTGACTTTCCTATTTCTTTTTCCTTCTGCTCTGGTGGATTCTGTGAAATTAGATGTTCCTCGATGTAATGATGTAATGATTCTTAAACAATTGGAAACTGAGGCACAGGGGCACAGCACAGCACAGTCCTAATGGCCCAGGTGCATGCTGTGTGTTCTCATCTTGGAAACAATGTAATAACTGCACAATGGTAGTTCCAGATTAATGCTTGACATGCAAGGGAAGTTTGAAAAAGTTACTAGAAAATGAATTAGAGCCACCATTGAGACCCCAAGAAAGGAAAAAGTTATTAAAGTTATGAAGTAAGTTTTACACAACATTTGGGAGTGGCTCCTGGATAAGAAAGTATAGAATGTGTGAAATTATACACTAGTAAAACTAATTCAAAATACTGGAATTTTTAGAAGTCATTGTGTGCAATGTATAGGAACAGAAAGCTAGAGGAACTACCGAGGTAAGGGTTAGCTTGACTCTTTCTGGCCACTGCTGGCAGATTTGTCCATGTCATTTATCATTAGAGCTTCACAGGAAAAATACAAATAGCTGACCCCAGAGCTCTGAAGTATAATAAGTTAGAAGTTAAAGTTTAAATGATGATAAGTTTGCAATTATTATTATTTTGGTCACAGGCCTGGGAATAGAGGAAGCTTGAAACTTTGAGGAAAAATTGTAATTCTTAATTCTTTGTGAGATGTGGTTATTCTTTTGAATTTGATTTGGCAATGATTATATAATGTGTTTTTTCCACATGCTTTTGGAATATCTATAAAAGACTGGAGCAAGATAAAGTCTAGTGAGTGAGTGTGTGAGCAAGTGAACCAGAGAGAGAGAGAGAGAGAGAGAGAGAGAGAGAGAGAGAGAGAGAGAGAGAGAGAGAGAGAGAGAGAGAGAGAGAGAGAGAGAGAGAGAGAGAGAGAGAGAGAGAGAGAGAGAGAGACTTTAAACCTTGAAAAATTGTCTGTCAGCTTGTACTCAAAAAGTAGTCTGTGTTTATTGGCTGGACCCCAACAAAAGTGGGGTAGAAATCCTGGATTGAGATTAAAATTTTCTACCAACAATTATTTGAGTTCTGACATCAGATTTTGTTTTGCCCTCTTAGGAGAATGTAACTAGCAAAGAGACAAACTTGTGTATTTGTAATTGGTCATGTAGGCGTAAGAATAACTGGCCTTGGTTGTAAGTCCCAAAGATCTCAATTTGATAAAACTGGAATAATCCACTGGCTTTTATCCTGGAGGCTTGGTAAAATAAGATTGGTAGTAGTGAGCTTACTCTTTGGGATAATCTGATAACTGAGTTAGAACAGTATGCTTTAACTTGACAGTTACAGTAAGAAGCAGGAAAAGTGAAAGGGACCATTAATTGCAATAACCAATGGCTTGTAATAAATGATAAAAAGAATAATCACCAATAAGCTGGCTACAAACAGAGCAGGTAGTAGACCAGGTCTTTGTCCACCATCTTGAACAGAAACTGTCCATCAAGATAGCTCTTTGTTTGAAGGATCTCAGCCTATTTTCAACAGTAGATTACTACTTAAGAATGTTCATGGTGAAGTCTTGGAGCAACTCTCCAGTAATGTGAATTTTTTTCCCTTTAGTGGTTGTGATAGGCTATATTTGAGTGTCCCCCAAGGTCCATGTGTTAAATGATTGATCTTCAGGATGGTACTACTGGACTGTGGTAGAAATTTAAGTAGATAGGCATAGTAAGAAATCTTGGAGCTGGGTGTGGTTGGGTGTGGTGGTGCACACTTTAATCCCAGCACTTGGGAGACAGAGCAGTCATATCTCTGTGTAGACCAGAAGTGTTCCATTTCTTTCTAGTCTTGAGGTGTGCTGTTCACTTTGCTGCACGAATCTCACTGGCACCGGCAAACATCTAAAATGATGAATCTCCAGATCTCAGACTGGAGCCTTTGAAACTGTAACAAAACAGCCACAATATTTGCATGTTAACTTAGGTATTTCATTAACAAAAGGCATAGCAAACTGTGGTGATGAAACATGAAGTCAATGATGGTTGCTGAAAGTTTCACCACTAGATTTCTTTGCATGTTATCTCAGGGATCTCATTAACAAAAGGCTGATTGAAGTTGCAAAGTGAAGTCAATGATGGTTTCTAGAGTTCCACTGCTAGACTTCCTTATGACAGTTCCTTGTGAGGGTCCTTCCCACGAGGTAGTCTTAGGAAGTTACTTGATTGATGATCATGTAGGAGGAGCCCTTTTAAGGAAATGTGGGGAAGTGGCTTTAACTTGTTGATGAAAGGGCTGGGTTCTGTATATGACTCCACTGCAATAGTTTATAACATCTGCATGTAGCAGAGTCTATTGTTAGGGGATAAGTGTCTAAAGGCATAGGCATACTTGACATGAAATTGTCTGGTTTGTTTGGAGACTCAGTCACGTCATGTGATGTTTTTCTGGAAGCTGTCATATGAGAGGATGTTTTGCTGAAGCAGACACAGGAGAGGATGTTTTGCTGACACATGATGTTTAGAACGAGAATAAGTAGAATCCCACTTCCTTGGACTTGTGCTGAGTCTGCAGAGCCTTGTGGTTTCTTATGGATTGAGCTGCTGCTACTAATTTGTATTTGGTGTTTGCAGTTAGATTAGACTTCCGCTATTGATTTGTGCTTGATGTTTTGAATCGGACTGATGATACCCTGACAACAAAGGTTGGAATCCCGCCAAAGAACTACTTCTAAACAGGTTCACATCCACCTTGTCCTGTTAACCATTTTTCTTCCCTTACCTTTAGTCAGTGGACTAGAAGGGAGGTTGAAGCATGAAAGAACCCTAATTAAAGTAGGTTTAAAAAAATCTCAGCTTATACATACTGGTTCATGTAAGAATAGCTAGGATGCCCCCAAGGGAAAGAAGCATAAGAACCAGCTGTTATGTAAAGTGGAAGTTTCTAGTTGTGTCATGTGACGCAAACTCACATGATGTTTTGTAGGACAACTCCTGGCATTTTGACTGGTCCTGGTCACCTGGTGATTTCTACTGGATCATGTGCCCATTGCTGATTTGTGTTTGGTGACTTGTTTAAACTGCACTGTTGGTAAACTGACACTACTGAACTGAACAGCTGTTATTAGTATGCCGACACATGGAGATTGGAATCATCTCAAAGAAATACTTCTAAATAGGTCCAAGCTCCTAGTCCTATTTACCATCTTTTTTCCCTACTTTTGAATGGTGGGAAAGAGGCGTGGGGGGGGGGGGTGGTGCCAAAGCATCTGAGAACCCTTTCTTTCTAAAGTAGGTTTTGAAAAATCTAAGCCTACAGTTATGGAAGTTTGTAGGCTACATATCAAAAAGAAGTGAGAGCTTACAAAGTTCTTTCATGACAGTTTCAGTCTGGAGTCACTCAACATACCCTTCCAAAAAATAGAAAAATCCAACCCAGAGGAGGTAAAGGATTCCCCAAGGATCTAGTTCTTGATCATACTTCATCTTTACAAGTTTTCTAGGATTATTGTATTCACAGGTAACTTATGTCCTAGAAATCATCTTTTTAAATGTTTCCCCAGCACCATATCCAGAAAGCTCACAAATCCCTGTAACTACAGAGCATCTGATACCATCTTCTTACCTCCATGGGTACCTACCTTTATTAGATCATATCCCTCCATACACATAAACATATATGTAACTAAAAATAAAAATTTTAATTAAAAAATTTCAACTTGTTCATTTCTCTGTGTGTGTTTGTGGCTGGATGGTTTGTGATATAAACTTATTATCTAGCCCAGGCTGTCCTCATATTTTTGGTTCTCGTGCTTCAGCCTCTGGATTACAGGTGTGAGCCACCTCACCACACCTTGCTTATTTCTGATGGGAGTCCTAGCAGAAGTAAGAACTCCACCACCACACCCCCATTTTTTTATGACTTTAGAAGTAAACCTACTATCTGCTATACATTTACTCCCTGGTTTGGGGGAGAAGAAAAGAAAAGAAAACAAAAAAAAAAAAAAAAAAAAAAAAAAAAAACCTGAAGATCCTGCAGTCTGAGCTGGGTTTACTTCATTTATAAAAAGATATTTTAACAAAAGCTGATGTAGTGACAGCAATATGATAGCTCATCAATCTACAATTTCAACTTTGCAGTATGATTCATCAACAAATAATAAAAAGATTCTCAATAGAAACCACTGAGAAATCTGAATAATATTCTTTATAAAACAAAGACATCTGTGAGGGTCCTCTTCACAAGTCCCCGTCATTCTTCAGGGCTATCTAGGAGGGTGAACACTTGGCTAGACTGCAGTGTAACTGTCTATCCTTACCCAGGAGTCTCTTCAATAATACAATTTTTTCATGCTTTGTCTATGTTATAGGGTTTCTTGTATACACACACACAGAGAGAGAGAGAGACACGGAGGCTTTCAATCAGTTACCTGAGAGACTTCCTGGTGCTCTGCAGAATCCCACCAAACCCTGTGGTTCCTGTCTTGGTTTATTGATGTCCTCTCTGTCTGTGATAAAAAGCCACCTCTTTAAATATCCTCGGGGCAGAGGGGGGAATCACATCACATCATTGTATATAAAGCACCCATCTGTGAGTCTGAGGTCTTACTTTGATTTTTAGCTTCAACGGAGATCAAGGAAGTTTGGATAACAGTCTGCTAAGCTCTATCTGAACTTTCATAGATTCTGCTCCTGAATGAAACCGCAGGGATACAGGTCACAAACATTGAGGTGTCAAGTGGGAGAACTGAGAATAAGAAATGAAAGAGACAAAAGCAATCTCTGGAAGAGTGGGGTCTCACATAAGCTGACGACTTATGCGAATCAAGTTTATTAAGTGTAGCATCTTATATACTATTTAAGGTGGGGGAGGGGGTGTGACCAATGCTAGCAGAGAGCTAAATCAGACAGTGTTGGCAAAAAGAACACAGGATTCTCCAGACACATATCCCAAGGACATATAACCTCAGCCCAAGGAGAATATCTGGGTCCTCAAAAACTTCTACCTTAACTCCTTTAAGGCCCTGGCTACAGCCCTATAGTGTTTTGCCAAGGCCACTCCTGGAAAAGGACACAGAAACAAAGTTCCCTTTGTCCATCAGGGCCCCAGAGAAAGCCTTAGATTGGTCTGGCTTCCCATATGCTTCAATTGTTGGTGTAATTTTTAGGTTTTAGAGACTTAGGCAGAGCGCCAAGATTGCTATCTTGCATGTGCATCGAATGTGGATGGAAAGGGGCTGGATAAATGGTTTAGAGTTAACAGAACTGGCTGCTCTTCCTTCAAGAGGACCTGAGTTTGATTTCCAGCACCCACACTGTGGTTCACAACTATCAGTCCCTGGGAATCTGATACTCTTTATGACTTCCCTGGGCTCTAGGCACATATGGTGTGCACAGAAATGCATGCAGGCAAAATACCCATATAAATAGAATAATAAAATTTAGTATATGTATGCATGAATATGTTTGTGTATAAAGCAAATGTGCACAGCAGAAATAATACTCTGAAACCTCACAAAATAGTCCCTGGTATGTATGCAGTACTGTAATTCCAGTTACAAAACAGCTCCTCCTGTTCTCAGACATCCAAAAGAAAGAAAAGAAACTATGGACTCCCTCTCTCTCTCTCTCTCTCTCTCTCTCTCTCTCTCTCTCTCTCTCTCTAACACACACACACAAACACAGAGTACTATCCACCTTAATATATAATATATTATCATATACTATATATTAAGGTGAACAGTCCGGTGGACAGTTGTGTGTGTGTGTGATATATTAAGGTGGACAGTCATGTGTGTGTGTGTGTGTGTGTGTGTGTGTGTGTGTGTGAAGTCTACAAAGAAAGGAGAGAATTACATTAAAAAGAAACTATTTTCTGTGTTTTAAAAAAAGGGAGACTACAATTGCAAAGGGTACATGGACACCATATAATTTTGTTTCAACTATCAGCAGAAAAATTATTATATTTTTGGTAATGATTGCAATTTTACATATCCTATTTTAAAAGATCAAAGTGAAACAGACAGATGCGTAGAGGACTGGCAAATGTAATACTAAGCTACAAGCAACAGAACAGAGACTGGATGAATGACCCTTTAAACAGAACAAAGAATTTTCAGAGAAATCCAACCTGGATCCTACAGTGCCACCATATGGCAAAATTTCAGTGTGGTAACCCATAGAGACTCTTTATGCTAAATTAAAAATACAGATTCCGTTTGATGGTGCTACCTTAAAGAAATATCTTATAAAAACTATGTGTTTAATTTTGTAGAGTTTGGAAAATTAAAATATGTACATATGCTAATATGTCATACTGCTGATATCTTTTCAAGCTTTCAAAGGGCTTCTGCCTTGAGTTCTAAAATGAGTGATTCTGAGAGTGACATTATTATTGTTGTGTGCACTGTATTATTAGAGGTGATGGCTGTATTAGAGACATTCTGAGACTTACATTATTGTTGTGAGCACTGTATTATTAGGGGTCATGGTGGTATTAGAGACATTCTGAGACTTACATTATTGTTGTGTGCCCTATATTATTAGAGGTGGTAGCATTACTAGAGACTAATTCTGAGACTTACATTATCATAGTTGTGTGCACTGTATTATTAGAGGTGATAGCTATATTAGAGACACCTTTGCAGATCGAAGCTGATGATGCTCCAGCATACGTATCCAATAGAATACAACAAAATTTTAGACATTATGGCATAAAACATGTTACAGATAGATCTTACAATCCTACAGTTCAAGCAATTGGGAAAAGATCTAGCTATACTTTAAAGGAGATGCTCATAGAACAGAAGGAAGGTATAGGATCTCCCAGAGATAGATTAAATAATATCTGACATTAAAATTTTTAAATGTATACATATATATAATGTATATATATACATATATACATGTGTGTGTGTGTGTGTGTGTGTGTGTGTGTGTGTGTGTGTGTGTGTGATATATAACCTCAGAACGAAAGTCAGGAAATATATTGCATTGCAGGAGAAGTGATGCCTTTGTTTCAACAGGAAACAAAGGGCTGTGGATTCCTTCAAAGTTAACAAAGGTTAGATTTGATAAGGGGCTGCTTGAGGTGGGGGGGGGGAGAGGAACCTCTTGAAGATCTCAGCTGCAGACATAAAAGAACAAATTAAGAGGAACAATAAAAGGTAACGTGACAGTTGATCCCTCCACATGGGAACAGCTCTAAGATTGACTGAGACATGAAGGTCTGTACATAGCCAATAAATCTTGTTGGCTACAGAGTCCTCTGGATTTATTATTACAAACCAGTTTTTCGTATGTAGTGGGTGGAGACTTATATTACAGTTTGGTTATAAAGTTCAAATGGGCTTGTAAAGTTTGATGCCTTCCCTGCTCAAACAAAGAGCAAAGAATCATCTTTGGCTAATCTGTGCACACAGCGCATTCTATACTTGTGTTAATGCAGAGATGTACATTACCTTTAAAAGTGTAAGTGCTTTCAGAGCAAAAGGACCAGATACCAGTGGAGACAAGAAAGGTATCCTCACAGACTGCCTCAAAGGCTGTTTCCTCTGCATCCAGGACAGACAACTTCAAAAATGCTAGCTAAGACAACCCAGTCAAAGGCTGCTCCAGCCAGGGCTTCAGTTAAGCCCAGTACTTTTCCATCACAGAGACTGGGCAGCGAGGGTATAGCTTTCTTTCCTAGAACTTGGCCAATATCACAATTTTCTTAGGTTCCCAAAAGATGCAGTCACCAGAAAGCAGAAAGCAATTTTAAGAAAACAATACCCCCATTTTTAAAAGAATGGTTGGTGGTTTTTGGTCGTTTGGTGGGTTGTGGATGTTTGCTGTCATCTGAGAGGTTACAAGCTATTAATGGTCTTGGTCAGAGAATAAACAAAGTAAAGGAGGTTAGTTAGAGTCACAGACCTCTTTCTCCTTCTCTTTCCTTCTGTCTCTCCCATTTAGTGTTGAAGGGGAAGAAGAAAGGAGATGAAAAAAAGGGGGGATATAAGAATGATAGGATAAAGGGCGATTATTAAATCTACTTTTAAACTACTTTTAAAAAGCAATTATAAGTCTCAAACATTTTACACTAGTATAGGTTATTACAGATTTTGCTATGACATACTGTATATATGTATATGTATATGTGTATGTGTGTATGTGTGTATATGTGTATGTGTGTATATGTGTATGTGTGTATATGTTTATATGTATATATGTTTCAACTCTTGTATATGGTATTTTACCTATGCCACCTGTTGAAAAATATAAAGTTTTCTTACTTGAAGGTTACTATTCCAAACTGCTTAGTATAATTAAGAACTGCAAGTTAGTAGTTAGTTACCCATAATAATCAAACTTGTGGTCATGCTAAATACTAGTGTAGATAGAATTAAACTTTAGTTAGCCTCTGATAGATGTTTTCAAAGTAAGCAGATAGTAAATAGTTAGAAACAAGCAATGTTTGCCTATTCAGCTATAGATATAGATAGATAGATAGATAGATAGATAGATAGATAGATAGATAGATAGATAGATAGATAGATGGTTTTCAAACACCCCAGAGATCTATGGAATATGTCATTTAACATGTTTATAATAATCAAAAACTTTTTGTGACAGTGAGACATGTCAGCTTCTGCAGCTTCCCCAGTCTACTTCAAAGAAGATGATGGGCTTCAAAGAATCTCCATTTGGAGATTTTTTTTTCCTTCCAAATGTGGCAAAGCTAGCCAAAGGGCAAAAACACCCTTGTCTCACCTGCTGACATCATGCTGTTCAAACTGTGGTCAAGCAGGACACAGAGGAAGTCAACTGACCAACTTTGCAGAGTCAAGATAGGCAGGCCTTCAAAAATTCCTGCTTCATAGGTAAGTCTGACAAATAATCTGGGCTGGTGGGCCGAAGATGGATGCCCCAACCTTGCAGAGAAATCTGGACTAACTAGGCAGCCAGCAGACCGTCATTTATATAATTCTGGAAGCTGCTTGCTCTGCATTTCCTGTTTACTCAGTAATACTTATCCTTCTCAGCTGTAGAATGGGGTTCAAATCTAGACAATGGGGTTCAAATCTAGACAGTTACAGTCTCACTTACAAACTTAAGTTGTTTAGGATTTAACAAAATGTTTTACGGTCTAAGAAGATGTTTTTAGGTTGGGACATTATGAATGTAATTCTTACCTGATAGTCCTCATAATTGTTCTTATAGTATATAGTTTATTGATGTTAGAGAGTCTTTATTGTTCAAAAAAAGATAAGTTGGGATAATCTTCTTGTTTGCTGAGTAAAAGTTGTCTTTGCATTTTTTTAAATGTTGATTTCTATACCAGCATTGTACTGAGTACTGTCCAGACTTTGTCATACATCACCTGTCTCAATGTTTCGTAAACATTCTTCTCCATCACCTTCTGATTGGTTTAATACAGAGCCGGCAGCCTGTGGCAGGACAGGAGAGGAAAGGCTGGACATCCAGGCAGAGGCGGGGACACTAGGAAAGAACTGAGGCACAAGGATTCACTGGCCAGACTTGGAGGAAGTCATATGTATGGGGTCTGAATGAAAGGGCCACATGGCAAGTGTGGTCTAGTATAAACAGTTATACGTGCTAGTTGGGAACAAAATTAAGCTATAGTGTTGAAACTTTAAGTCTCTTTGTCATGATTTGGAAGCTGGCTGGTCAAGACAGTTCAGTGTTAGGCATTCATCATTGGATTTTTAGGTTAGTTCCCATAGCTCCTGGGGCAAAATATACCTTCGAGTTTCCAAGTGATAGACCCACTCCCTCAGGTAGCGGAGAGGTCAGACTGCTTTGTGTTTCTCTGTAGTAGTTTCTCTGTAGAGCTTTTGTGGAGACCTTCTAGGAGTTTGGCAAGAATTTGACATTGGGCTAGGACAAGGAAGTAGGCTCTGGCAGGAATTTGACTACGGGTTAGGCACAGAAGTAGGCTCAAGATGTTGATCATCTTGATAAGCTCCTAGAAATAGAGATCTGGGGACTTTATTGCCTTGTTTGTTCCTTGACTATTTGTATTTATTGCCTTTTTTGTTCCTTGACCTGACATATTTTTGACATAAATAATGACACATACTGACATTATTTGCATGTACTTAAAAGCAGACTGGAAAAATATAAACCCACTTCAGCCTCAGCATTGGCTGGAGTCATGTTATAATGTTGTCTGTCTTTTTTCTCCCTCCATCCTTCCCTTGATACCCAGTTGACTGACTGCGCTGGGTTGGTCACTCTGTATGTTCCTTTAGTAGTTAAGGAAGCACAGACATTTGATAGGACAATTGGTCTTAGACATTTATCCTGTGAAGCCTGTATGGCTTGCAAGCTTCTCTGTATCCTGGCAACTACAACAGTATTGATTCTGACAATTGCCACTATATTCTGTTTCTTTTTTAAAAGTTGTATTTATTTGTTTTATATATAAGTACACTGTAGCTATATTCAGAGACACCAGAAGAAAGCATCAGATCTCGTTACAGATGGTTGTGAGCCACCATGTGGTTGCTGGGATTTGAACTCAGGACCTCTGGAAGAGCAGTCAGTGCCCTTAATCACTGAGCCATCTCTCCAGCCCTATATTCTGTTTCTTATGGAGGTATAAAGTTTCTAATTGCTCTCAATGAAATTGCCAAGTTGTGCTATGGCCCCTCCAACGAACCTGGTTTCAGTCCTTGAGGCTAGTTCAGGTAGGTGCCTTTGGCCTGGTAAGTCAGTGTGGGTGCTCACCCTGTGAAACAGAGGAAACTGCTGTAAATCCTTGTGGCATGAGCAGCCTTTGGATTAGAACATGATCCCTGAGTGTATACAAACCAAAAATGTTCACCACTGGGTCTAAGAGATTATATTCTACTATTTTCTTTGTTTTAAACAACTTTATTTAAAAAAACAGAGATACATGTACAGATTTTTAAAAGCATTTTTGCATTAAACTATAGGAATATATTTTTGTCAGTACTTGATTTTTTTAAAAAGGTTTGATAGTATGCATTAAAATCTTACTAGTTATAATAAGCATAAAGTACATGTAAAACAAAACATAACATGGAAATAGTCAATATTTTCTTGGTGTTTAAAGACAAACATAATGATTTTTAAATGTCAAGAATTGCCACAAGGCTACATTCTTAGCTCTTGAATTATTAATGATTTAAGGTCTAAGTACACCACACTCTGAGAGGGTGCTATACAATTATATATTTTTTCCTAAGAAAGACTGAGGCTTCCAGTTTTTGATCTTTCTTTTTCTTTTTCTTTCTTTCTTTTCTTCTTCTTTTTTTTTCTTTTTTTTCTTTTCTTTTTTTTTTTTTTTTTTTTTTTTTGAGCTTCATATGGTCTGTGAGTTGTTTCTTGGGTATTCAGAGCTTTCTGGGGTTAGTATCCAATTATTATTGACTACATATTATGTCTGTTCTTTTCTGACTGGGTTATCTCGCTCAGGATGATATTCTCTAGATCCATCCATTTGCCTAGGAATTTCATAAAGTCATTGTTTCTAGTAGCTGAGTAGTGCTCCATTATATAAATATACCACAATTTTTGTATCCATTCATCTACTGAAGAACATCTGGGTTCTGTCCAGCTTCTGGCTATTATAAATAAGGTTGCTATGAACATGGTGGAGCATGTGTCCTTATTATATGTTGGAGCATCTTTTGGGTATATGTCCAGGAGTGGAATTACTATGTCCAATTTTCTGAGGACCCGCCATACTGATTTCCAGAGTGGTTGTACCAGCTTACAACCCCACCAACAGTGGAGGAGTGTAACTCTTTCTCTGCATCCTCACCAGCATCTGCTGTCTTCTGAGTTTTTGATCTTATATTCTACTATTTTCTAAGGTTCCTCTCAAAAAAAAAATTGTGGAAGTGAAATAGTCCCTAGGGTGATCATTGAAGGCCCAAATCATTTTTAATAAAATTATGACACTCAACAAGGTCATTACGAAGATTAGTCTTGTACAGAATGTGCATGTAAGAAGGAAGGCAATTAGACTGAGGCGATCTTATAAGAACTGGAAGAAGATAGTCAAAAGTTTGGGCTGAAGATACGGCTCTGCTGTTGAGATCACTTGTTGCTCTTGCAGAGACACGGGTACCATTCCCAGGTCCTAAGTGATTCACTCCCAGGTGATCTGATACCTTCTTCTGACCTCTGTGGACACCATGCACAGATAAGATGCACATACATACATACAGTCAAAACACTCGCACACATAAAATAAATCTAAAATAAACTACCTGAAAAAGTGATACACACTTGATTTGCATCTTGAGGCCTGACTGGATACTTATCTTCTTCCCTAGGAAGGCCAGAAATCTGTGCTTCCAGACAGGTAGAATACCAGAGAGGGTGTTCTCTGTGAATCAACGACAAATTCCAGATGGATGTAAGGATGGTTTTATCTTGTTTGTCCAAATTAATGTGGTGGAGTGGGAACCACGCCGATCTGTGAAGCAGCCGAAACAAAGCACTCGCGGAGCCCACATCTGTGGTCCTCTATGACAGCACTTTTAGGCCACCTCAGAACAAGTGCAACAAAGAGAAAAAAAAGGATAAAAGTGGTTAGTATGAATCTAACAAAAGACACTAAACAACGGAAACCAGTAACAAGACCGAGGTACCAAGAGAGCCAAATAACGCAAAGGCAAACCCAGCAGAGTTCAGGAGTAATGCTGACCTAGCACACATCAGTGCAAACACAGCAAGCTGTGAGCAGTAACAAGAGGCTTTGGTGAGCCCACAGTGATGTACAGTGCAAACCATGATCTTCAGGAAAACACGGCAGTAAATGCATTTTGTTCTCACAAATGAAAACAGAAGTTTTCCAGTGCTTGCTATGGCAAGCGACTCATCTCTTTAAAAAAAAAAAAAAAAAAAAAAAAAAAAAAAAAACGAGGGTGAGGTTTAAAGGCAGGCGGGGGAGTGAGAAAGTTTAACAATGAAAATAAAGGAAGGTTCGGACAGGCTCTGATTGGAGGGCTGGCTCGGAGCTGTGCGCCTCATGGTGGGCAGCGCGCCAGGCCTCTTCTGATGCACCTATGCTGAAATCAGAGCTGGCATACTGTACCAGCCCCAGTGTCTGTACCACTTGCTGCCGAGGTCATGGTTGGGCACTCTGGGCTGCTCGCTGTAAGAACACAAACCTGGCTTCCCCGGGCTGACTGCGGCCAGGTTATATCAGGTTTGTATACTGCATCTTTCACTGTGAGATTTCAGCATTTTTTTAATATTGGAAGTGACGGGGCTGGATAGTTGACTCAGTTAAGAGTACCAACTACCATCCCCGGAGATCCAGCACCCATGTGGCAGCTCATTACGTCCCTGGAACTCCGCTCTTAGGGGTTCAGACACTGGAATCACATGATGTACATCCATATATGCAGGCAAAACACCAGAATGCAGAAAAATGAATTGATAAAAAATTTAAGCAACTACCTACTGTACATTTTTTATAGCTACTGAGCTGGAACTTGTGTGATAATATTCATAGAATATTTGTCCATAAACCTTTAGGTTTTTAAATATACCATTAAGTGCGTCCTTCCCCCTCATCCTCGTGACAACTTGTGATCCTGAGCCGATGAAGAGCCCAACTCAAGGGCTAGATTAAGGCTAGACTCAAGATTAGTCACATGTCTTCTATAACTCCGTTTTCTGGTATACAAGCCACCTATTCTGATTTCATATAAATCCTTTTTATTCAGTACTAATTTCGTACGATGACTAAAAAATCTTTTCAGTTGCAGCAATTCATAGAGTTGTCCTTTGTGGATCAACCCCACATTCCAGACAGAAGGATGGTTTTATCAGGGCTGTGGAGACCGTATCTGTGTTCTACCCTACTCTGATAAAAACCAAAACTATACATTTTCAGTCGCGTCTAGTCGTATAACTGTTCTCAGTGGATCAATGTCAAATTCCAGGCGGGTAAAACCTTGAAGGATCATAGGAAAGGCCGTAGCTCCCTTTACATACCTACAAAGCCACCGTGTGGAAGAATTAGCTTCATTCCTGTGGCTCTAGAGGGCAAAACTAGTGCAAGCGAGTGGGGAGAAGGCAAATTCTAGCCGAGAGTATGAATTATCTTTCTAATAAGGAGATGCTAGCCGGCAAAAAACACGAGGCCCTGTGAAGGAGCTGATCCCCAAGTTGCAACGGACTTTCCATCGCAAAGCCTGCTCCAAATGGTTACTGCAGCAAGCCTCAAAGGCCCTCAGAAATTTCAAGTTTATTAAATTTCATTAATCATTGGGAAAATTGCCTAAATATTCTCAATGCTACACTTTGAAGTCCTCCCAGTTCCGGCTCATAACAAAACTCAGGCTTAGCTGGTGGGGTGGCACGCCATTGTAGTCACAGCTCTTGGAAAATTGAGGGAGAAAAATTCCAAGCTCAAGGTCCGAGTGTGGACTACACAGGAAGACCCTGCCTCGGTAAAATAAAATCAAATTAAAATGAGCAGCAACAACAAAAAGCACTTTAGAATCCTGAAAATTCATGCAGACTCTGAAAGAAAACATTGCCGAGGTAAACGGCACAAAAGGCTGGGGTGGAAAGGGATTGATTGATATCTGCCTAAATCCAGTCTCAAACTTCCGGAAGCAGTCTGCAAGCCGAGCTGGGGACTGTTCTGTTGACCGTAACTATATTTTGTAACTGTATATTTACATGCTCGCACATATGGTAACGGAGAGATGACGTGAGCCTCTCCTTGGAGAGCAAGGGTAATAAGGAAATAAGCCAGGTTATTCCCAGAGAAGGGCTTCTGTTCTGTTGGAGCAAGGCGGACAGCCAGTGAGCGACATTTCACACCTGCTGGAAGCCGCCCTGAAGTCGAATTGGTGCATCCTCTTGAGGGGTGCACACTCTTTTGCTTTCTATTCGCTAGCCTGCAGCTAGAGCGCACTTTCCTTTGACGTGCACCTGATTTCCTCCTTGATGGCTGGTCACACCGATTCTTCTAGAGGAGCAGTTACTTCTCTGTGGGGTTTGTCATTGGTGGTTTGAGGTTGAGAGGAGAGAGATCAGTGGGGGGAAATTTTTTTTTTTTTTTTTTTTTTCTGAATGAGCGGAAGGTTTTCAGTGATGAGAAAGGGAAGACTTAAAAGTCGAAGGGAAAAGCAGCCTTCCCTGGCCCCCACGCCTCCCGTTGCCCCTACTCCACAGGCGTGACCTCCTTTGGAGACCCCAGGTGGCCCTTCGGTATTTGATCTGCTTCTCTCCAGCGCGCTGCGGGCGTTGGGCGGCGGAGCTGGCCGCACACCACCAGCTGCTGAAGCTCGCACCCAGTGCCACAGGCAGCTTCGGAAGGACCATCTCCGTGCTCGCCCCCTCCTCGGGCTGCTTGTGTTTCCGGGAGGGGGGAAGCCCCCCGGGACTCGGCGCCCACCATGCTTGACTGCCCGCGGCTGGCGCTGCTCTGCGCGCTGCCCTGGCTCCTGCGGGCGGCGGTCCCTGGCCCCCGGGCAGAGCCCCTCGCGCACTCGGCGGAGCTGCGCCGCGATCCGCGCGACCCCGCCAGAGGAGCCGATTTCGATCGCGTCTACAGCGGGGTGGTGAGCCTCAGCACCGAGAACATCTACTCCTTCAACCACACCAGCCGTCCTGGCCAGGTAAGAAGCTCGCTCCCTCGACTGACCCGCAACTTCCGAGATCGCAGAGCCCCCCAGGTACCTCCGGCTGCGCTGGGAATTGACCTCGGGAGACTTCAGGGACTAGGAACCCCTCTCCCTGCCTCTCCCCGATGAGGCAATCGCCGCCTTGCCCCAGCCTTGGCAGCAGCTTTGGGCACCGCTCCGCTTCACCTCGTGCCCACCCCAGCCTGGTCGCTGCCATTCCTGGGCTTTGCAGAGGCGCGGGGACCCGCATCCTCTGCGGATCCTGGCTGGGGCTGGGCCTTTCTCGGGAAGTCTGGTTGGCTGTGTTCATGGGAGGAAGGAGGAGGGCAGGGAGGACAAACCTGTTCCTAATCTCCTATGGACCCTTCTAGTTTATGGCACTCCAGGTTGCAGAGATGCTCGGAAACGGGAAGCTCGTGAGAGTGAGCGGGTTTCTGTTACCACACTGGGTGCTTGTTTTGAAAAAGCTGAGTCAAAGACGTTGTGACTATGGTGACTGCGATGCTAAGGTGATCTGCCCAGACTCCAATTATCAGTAAGGGTGGGAATGTGTGTGAAAGTTCTGTAGACAAGAGTTGTGGTGAGACAAACGGGGAGGAGGATTCTTTTAGCAACCATGCCTCTGACTTCTCTGATTATATAATGTAAGACAGTGCATATATTTCACATTTTCCTTCAAATGAAACACCTTTAAGAGGGGTGGCTCTCCAGTATACCTGCCCGCATAGATGTGTTTATGCACCCCCTCACTGTGCCCTCTACCTTGGGGCATCTCAGAGCCAGATTATTAGGATTCCTCTATACCTTTCCATGCCCAACTCTCATTCAGGGTCACGGTTCAGAAACCTTCTTCCTTTCTGCTGTGTGGATTGAGAAAGTGCCCCAAGTTCTCCCATCTCATAGCCGGAATTAAATCCTATGGCATTGTCTTTGTGGCAGTGGGGTCCTCCCCCTGCCAGACCTCCTGTAACTTAATAAGGTGGTGCCCCGTAGCCGCGGAGTTGCTGGGTGCGAAGCCATTCCATCACATACAGCAGAGAGGGGGCAGTTTTTATTTTCATATCCCACACAAAAGGCTCCTGAGTGCCCAGTGTAGGATGCCCACTAGCTGGGCCGATATATTGCACATAAGATCGAATCCTAGCCCTGTGTTTTCCGGGAACTAGATGAGAGTCTTGAAAACCCCAGCGTCTCTGCGGCATATTTAAAGCTTCATCCAAAAATCAAATAGCATGTGCAAAGAAGATCATCACAGGTATTGGTGTTTCTTACCGCTCTGATGAGAGGCAAACGAGTAACTTTACTTTATTCTTTCTCTCTTCTTTCCTTTAAGGTTTATTTGTTTTTATTTTATCTGTATGTATAAATCCCTGCGTGTATGTATACCACATTCTTGTGTGGTGCCCACAGAGGCCAGAAGAGGGCGCCAGATCCCCAGGAACTGGAGTTAGAGGCAATTGCGAGCTGCTTCATGTGTGGTGAGAACTAAACGGAGGTTCTCTAGAAGAGCAGTTTGCGCTCTGAACAACCGACCCCTCCCCAAGCTTGCTTGCTGAGACAGAGTTTCATTATTTAGACCAAACTTGTACCTTCTGAAAGACTAAGGGCTGGTTTGCTTGTTTTGGTTTTGTTTGTTTGGATTGATTTTGCTTCTGCCTTTCCCCCCTTAGAACTGTGAGAATTCTTGTACTGAACACAGGTTGTTCTGTCTGCAGTGGAGCGCTCGTTCTTGACTTTCCTTAGATACTTGAGATACTGAGGGGAAAGGGCAAGGCCACGTTCTGCTCGGCATTTCAGAGCTTTATAAATGTTCTCTGCAATACTAAATGAGAAAACAAGTCAAAGCCCAAAGAATAGTGAAGATGGAGTGAAATAAAGCAGATACATTAGAAAAATACTTCCTTACCTACTTTCTGTTTTGCATGGATGTACATCAAAGTGCTCTTTGTTTCTGAGACAATGGTGGTTGTTTCAAAACCATCTATACATAGAACAATAAAAAGCCAACAACAGGGGGCCTGGAGACATGGGTTTAGTGGTTAAGAGCACTGACTGCTCTTCCAGAGGTCCTGAGTTCAATTCCCAGCAACCACATGGTGGCTTACAACCATCTGTAATGGGATCTGACGCCCTCTTCTGGTGTGTCTGAAGAGAGTGACAGTGTACTCCTACACATTAAAAACAAAAGCATTAACACCCGTAAGCAATCCTTAGAGTTTATTAACATGTTACTAGTCTTAGAAAACAAAGTTGATAAGCATGGGCCTGACAGATTTCACATGTTTTAATGCCAGTATACATTAATATATACGTGTGTGTGTGTGTGTGTGTGTGTGTGTGTGTGTGTGTGTGTCTTTCTGAGACAAAATGTTAAGAATTGTTTTTTTACCTTTTGAGTCTGGGAAATTACCCCCGCCCCCAGTAATATCACTGTTGATTTCTCCAGATGAGCATTCTCTCCCTCCATCTGATCAAGCTATTACTCTGGGTTCCTACTCATGCCTACCTCCCTTATTGGTATGTTTTCTTCCCTCAGCTCCTCCTAATGCCATAAACAGGTCTGCAACAGAATTTTACCGAAGCAAGATGGAGTGGTAGGCTAAACCAGAAACCTGCAACATTGGACTAACTAGCAATGCCCTATAGAGGCCCTGGCGGATTTTGAGGGAGTTCCTCTTTCTTTCCATCTCCGAGCTGACCATCTTCTTGGCCACGCCCTCTCCCCACTCCTGACTTTCATTATTGTCCCACATTGAGCGCCATCTAACCTTTGCATTTCCAACTCCAAACTGACTGAGAAGCTAAATGGAGATTTGTGGTGTCTAGAGGAGGAGGTTGGCGAATGGTTTCCCCCTAACCTGAGTAGTGTGTTGTTGGTGAGGCAGGGTTTCCTCTAGTTGGGGTCATTTCCCACTATCCCTCTTCAGTCAAGATTTTGGTTTGGAACAAAAAAAAAGAAGGTGTCTATTTTTTTGTTTTTGAAGTTTTTATCTTTTATTCCTCTTTTCAATCCATTCTTGTTTGTCATTTTTTCTTTATCTTGAAGAAAGTTTATATTAAATGTGGGCTTTGGTGGGGGACAGGGCAAGACCGTTTGCTCAGGGCTTGTCAATCAGCCATGGCCTTGACTTCACCCCATGGAATGGTTTCACCGGCTACTCTAGCTGAACTCGCCACCAGGAAATGTCTGATATGCCTTGAGGCAGGGACTCATGCAAATATAAAGGTGACATTTTTTTTAAACTCACTGAAAGGACGGACTGACCAGTTTAAAGACAAATAATGGAACAGTGGTTAAAGGTTCAGGTTCAGCAAGGTAGGCTTCATTTCCTTTCCCTGGGTAGGAAGTTTTCCAAGGCTTTCTGGACTGGGAGTTAGTTATACTGAGCAAACAGGTCCAAACCCACAGGGCTCAGTCAACCAACAGGAAATCACCTTGCAGGAAAGGGACAAGTGATATAGTGACGGGGACAAGGACACACACAAGTCTACAAGGAAATGAGAACACCCACACAAAGACTGGGAAGAACTAATCTGTGGTCCCGCTGGGGCCCAGTGTAACTGGTACTCTGCAGGCTCTCTTTGCTGAGCGGTTTCAGGACAGAATTCCACATTAGCCGTAGCATGGGAGTTCTTTTTCAAAACATCCTTTTTGTTCACTAAGCTGAAAACAGCATTTATCTCTTTTTGGAATCTCTCCCCAGCTCCACAGAGCTTTTTTGCTTTTTTTTTTTTTTTGATGGTGTTCTGACACCTTTATACTTTCATGAACCATACCTACACCCACATCCACATAAGTACACATACAGAAGCTAAAATCTTGGACACGTGTATGAAAAGACAATGTAGCTTTTGTCTTTCTAAGCCTGAGTTACTTTACTTAATGCAATATTTTCCAGCTCCACCCGTTTTCCTGCAAGTTGCATAATTTCATTTTTCCTTATCTCCAAATAAAGTTTCATTGTGCATATATATTACATGTTCACTAGTGATTGTTCTGTTGGTGACTGTCTACTCCAATTCCATTTCCTTATTGTGAGTAAAGCATCTGTGAACTTGGATGTGCAAGAATCTCTACCTACAATATAGAGTTCTTTGATACATGTGCGGGAGCAGTATAATTGGGCCCTATGATAGTTCTTTTTGTTTTTTTTTTTTTTTGTTTTTTTTTTTTGAGAAGTCTCTGTACTGATCTCTATAATGGCTGCCCAGTTTATAGTCACAACAATGTTGCAGTAAATATTACATTAGAATGGCTTATCTCTTTATCGGCCCCCGAGGTCTCACTCCAAGGATACTGCTTTAGTATGGAGCCGAACGCTCAGACTCTGTCACTTGGTCTAAGCTGCTCTCACCACATGATTCCTTTCCCAGGAGGTTCACTCCACCTGCCTGATTTTATATAGGTTTATATATTAAATTCTCAATCCACAAACCCTCTATACAGTAAGATTATATCCCCTGGACAAAGATACAAACTGCCCTTTTATATGAGATGAAAAGACCTATAAAAACCCTTAAATTATTTATATCTACCTAGTGCCAATTAAGGCCACCAGGATCCAGGTCTGTTTCCTCAGACTCCATCTTTATTTCCTCCCCCAATGGCTGTTCTTCTTCTGTTTTCCTACCTTCCCCCTCCCCCCACACCTCTCCAATGCCAGATCATGTATCAACTTAACATAAATCTACACAACAATGGTGAGTATGGCTTCCTCTCTCTTCCACTTTTTCCAGCCTTGCTTTTCTGTTCTCAACAGTAATCATTTCATTCAGGTGACATAGAATCCCAACCTTTGTTTAGAATTGCATTTCTCCAATGGTTGCAGACATTGAATAATTTATTGGTTGTTTTTGTTTCTTCTTTTGAGAAGTGTCTATTGGATCATAGCCCATTTATTGACTGGGGGGGGTTATTTTGTGTTTAAAATTTTAAAACTCTGTATATGTTCTATATGCTAACTCCCTTCCCTAAAGTCAAGTATAAATGGTAAACATTTCCTTCTATTCTTTGGCTGTCTGTTACTCTTCTGATAGTTTCCTTTGCTCTACAAACCCTTTTTAATTTAATGCAATCCAATTTGTGGGTTCTTAGGGTTATTTTCTGTTACTGGAGTCCTGTTTCAAAAGCTCTCGCCCACGCCTCTATCTGGAAGTGCTTCCTCTATATTTTCCTTGAGCGGTTTCAGGATTTGATTTTTGGTGAGTGATGTGAACAAAATCCCATTCTTCTGCAGGTAGATAATCCAGGTTTTACTAACATTAGTTGTTGACTGGGCTGTCATTTTTAATTTTTTTTTTTTTTTTTTTTTTTTGTCTTTTCTAACATTAGTGGCCATGTGTGGTTCACTTCTGGGTTTTTTACTATGTTCTACTGGTCTATATCTGTCTTTTTGTTTGAGTAATATGCTTTTTTTTTTTTGTCACTATAGCTCTACAGTATATTTTGAGATCAGATATTCTAATTTTGGTATCCTACAAAGTCGTAGGAGCATGGACTGTCTATCTTATGCCCAGTATCTCTTCCATCTATTTTTGCAGTTTCTTATTTTCTTGGATAGGGGGATTTAGAGACGATTTATTATTTTTTATCTAATTTAAAATTTTTTAATTTACGTACAAGTACTGCATTTACATAAATTCCAACCCCCCTTTGCCCCTAAAACTACTCCCATGCATCCCCCATCCCCCTCAAATTAATTACTTCTTTAATTATCACTGGTGTGTGTGTGTGTGTGTGTGTGTGTTTAGGGATCAACTCTGGAGAAGACACATTCTCTTTTCCTCAGCAGTTATTAATTGTAGCTCTTCATCTAGAGCTTAAGAGATTTCCTCCGTAGCACCAAGGAAGTATTTATGAACCCAAAAGACCAATCAAGAGCCAACCATACCAGGATCTTTACTGAAGCTAGCTCAGGCTTCACTCACACCCAAACCTCTCAGTGCAGGTCGGTTTCAGTGGAGAAAAAGCCCTGAATATCTGTCGAGAAAAGGTTTTATAGAAAGCAGCAAGCAAGGGGTGAGCATTTATAGTCTGGTCAGCCTCTAATTGGTGAGCTATTGTGGTCTTCAGCATAATTGGCTGGTTCTGGGAGCCAAACCATAAAATTAACTTCTAATTGTTTCCTAATTGGTGGTTGTTGGGGGTTAACCTAGAAACTTGTGCTAATCACTGGATTTGTTGGGGGAAATTAACTTGGAGATGCAGGTCTTGTTGGGGTGAGCCTAGAAACTGGAGCTAGGCTCGGGTTTTGTTGGGGGGTAACATGGAAACTGGTGCTAGGTACGGGCCTGTCCGTTTATTTGAGTTCAAACTTAGGTCAGGTTCTCTAAAATGGAGTTTGAACCCCAAAATTTGGTCTCTCACCTCCATCCATGTTGTCAGTGTGCTGGCCTTATTCAGGCGACTATACTTTAAAGGTTTCATGAGCTCAGCTTCCTTGTCATATATAGAAGGCACTACCTCGTGGTAAACATCATGATTCCTTGGCTCTCACAGTCTTCCTGCCTCCTTTTCTCTGATGCTGGCCCTTAGGTACAGGGGTTGTGGTGGAGATAAAACAGTGTTGCACATCTCATATAGTCTGTTGTTTTGTGCACGTTGACCAGTTGTGGCTTTATGTAATGGCCTTCATCTGCTGGGGGGGGGAGGGACAGCTTATTTGATGAGGGGGTAAGAACTACATTTAGCCCCAGCATAAGGATAAATATTTATAACGCAGTAAGACATTATACTGGTTTGAGAAAGTGGCAGTAGTGAGCTCTCCTCTAGGGTCCACAACCTCGCCAGGCACAGGTAGTTGTCTGTGTTTACTGTCCGGAGCATACTTACCTCCTATTGAGTGGCCCTTAAGTCCCATTAAGTGTTATTGATTACCCCAAGGTTTACGTGCCACTGCTGCACCCTTGGGGACATCTTGCCATGCTTGTCATTATTGTGGCTCCTGGGCTTTGCAGCTGGGTAGAACTATTGATTACTTTCTACCCTGGCAGCCTGTACGACACCTTCTGATACCAGAGAGCTGAGCCATCTCAGGGAGGTGGCTTCTAGGTCAGTCCATCTGGATTCCTCCAAGTCATGTGTCCAAAGTATGTGATGTCTTCAGCATTAGGGTCTTACCTTCTAATTCTGGGTGGTAACCAAGGGCAGCAGCAATAGCCTGCATTATGTAGGGAGTGTTTTCAAGTCCCCTGACTAGTTTCCCATGCCAGGCACTGGGGTTTTGTTAGATAGTTCATCACTCTTGGGGTGGGGGCATTATCAACTCAAATAGCATAACTTAATTAAAACTACATACAGTGCATGTGCGTGCCTGCCTGTGTGTGTGTGTGTGTGTGTGTGTGTGTGTGTCTTTTAGTTTCTTGTTTAGGTTTATTCATAGGTATTTTTAAAGCTGTTGCAAATGGGATTTTTTTTCCTGATTGTTTTTTTCTCTGCAAGTTTGTTATGGCATATAGAAAAGCTACCATTTTATTGTTGTTGATTTCGTATCCTTTGGTTTACTGAAAGTGTTCTAAAAGGTTTTTCCTTCTTTCTAAGTATAAAATCATTCTGCATATCTCTTTTGTAAACAGAGGTAACATGACTTTTTCTATTCTGCACCTTCTTTTGGTTTTCCTCTTCTCGAGACAAGACTTCAAGCACCACAGTGAATGAGAAGAAACATGGCGGCCACCCGTTTGTAGCTCCGTATTTTAAAGAAAATTTTCTCAGTTATTTTCTCAGTTCAGTGTAACCTTGCCCATTGATTTTTTTGTGTGATATATAAAGGATTTGTCTCCATAGTCAAAGGACAATCCTTGGCTTTATTAATATCAGCTAGTGCTTGAAAATCTAGACCCGAATGTAGCATAGTCTTGAGTTGGGATTCAAAGAACACTATCCATTTCTCATGAACCATGAAGCATGTGCCTGGACATTCCAGTGCGAGCTTTTAGCTATATGTTAGTATGAATGACCCTCATATTTGCTAGCTTCTCATCTATAAAGCTACCAAACTCAAACTGAAAATATTTTTAAGGGCTGGCAAGATGGTTTAGGGAATAACAGTATAAATGCTGCTCAAGCCCGGTGATCAGGCTTCCATCCTTAGAGCCTACGGTGGCAGATGAAGGAAGGAAAGACTTGATTCCCAAAAGCTGTCCTCTGAGTTCACAGAGATGTCATGGCACACATGAACCAAACACACACACACACACACACACACACACACACACACACAGTCTTAAAGAAAGATATTTTTAAAATCCTTAATGTAATCTGGGAGTTTTTTTTCTTGTCATTATTCCCCAAAGGATTCAACATCACGTTTTATGCGGCATTTGTAACCCATTCGCTAGTGTGAGTGATGTGATTTAAAGAATGCATAGGATGGGCTGGAGAGATGGCTCAGCTGCTAAAGTCGAGGCTCGCAACCAAGAAGATAAGAATGCAGAGGACATGCGAAAGCTGTAGGGAAGCCTTGTGTGTGTTATACAAGGCACTCAAGCATCTGCAGAATTTGGTATGGGGGGGGGCATCTCCATAACAATCGCAGGGATGCTGACACACAATCACACTACACCTGGAAGGCAACTTTGAAAAGTTAAAAGCTTGGGTGTGGAGGCCTCAGCTCTCCCCTCCTTGTAAAGAGTCAGGGCATTCGGCTTCATGGTGTACTGAGGCTAAGAGTCCTCCTTTGCTGTCCTCCCACAGCTTCCTTCTAAACAGGACCACCGCCTGTCGGAAAGAAGAATGGCTCATTAACACATTATCTGGATGAGCAGCCTTGGAGCAGCACAGACACAGGAGTATCTGGTGTCTGGTGAGAGCCTGGTGCCTAGCCACTCTCTTGCTGCATCCACAGAGGGTCAAGTGTGCGGGCGCAGGGGTGGATGGGGAGAGTCTTATTCAAAGCAAGGTCCCAACCGATCTCATCCCCATGACCTAGTTACTTCCCAAAGGCTCAGTTTCAGGCATCACTTGAGGAGGTTGGGATTCACCCTGTGAAGAACGGGCGTGAGGTGTGAGACACAAGCATTCAGTCCGTGGAGATCACCTCCTGTATTTCTGTCTTTCACTGCGAAAATGGCATCAGTAGGTCACGAGGGCCCTTGAGGGCTGAGATCACTTTGCATATGGAGCTGATATAATAGGGGGCATAGCCTGATTACGTGCCTCGTTGCAGGACAGATTCTGTAAGTCTGTGTTCTGTAGAGACACAGCTGGTGTGGCTAGTCTGAGCTGGTAAATAAGTACACACCAGATTTCAAAGACCAGATAAAGACAATCAAATGTTTTACTAATGTTTTTTGTGTGTGTTTACATGGCACTATCTTGTTTTTGTTCGTTTATTCACTTTACATCCCGACTGCACCCCCCTCTCCTCCTAGTATCCCCTCACACAGCCCCTGCCCCGCCCCCTCATGTAGCTCGTATTCCTATTGGACATCACCGCACCGTGAGAGAAACCCTACATCCCTCATACAGTGCAGCTGGAGGGAACTGGGCTCTAAATGATAGATAGGTAAGCAGAGAGACGGGAAAGGCACTCTGGACACGAACACGAAACTTGATTTCTTTGCTGGCAGGATTCTTTATCATGGGCCGTAGGCCTGTCAGGCGCGGTTTCTCACTGTTCGGTTAGTGTAACCTGCAGCATATAAGGAGAGCACAAGGCAGAGGCTTCGCTCTTCACTAGCCAAATTCTAGAATAATGCGTTGCTCCCGGGCAGCCACAGTGATGCAGTTTCAGTCATTGATTTAAAGATGCTTCATATGTTTTAGGTAATTATTGTTTTTATTTTTATTTAAGGACAATAGCCCATTGGGATGTGAAAGCCAACTTGAGCTGGCTTCTGAGTTATTTTGATAGGTCTGTTTTGATCTCTTTTTGTTTTCAAGATTTATTTATTTATTTATTTATTACTTATTTATTTATTATATGTAAGTACACTGTAGCTGTCTTCAGACACACCAGAAGAGGACATCAGGTCCCATTACAGATGATTGTGAGCCGCCATGTGGTCGCTGAGAATTAAACTCAGGACCTGTGGAAGAGCAGTCAGTGAGCCATTCTCTGCAGCCCTGTTTTGACGTTTGAAAAGTGGTCTCGAGTTTCTCAGGCTGGCTTTGAAATCACTTCGTAGCCAAAAGTGAGCTTGAACTACCTACCGATCTTCCTGCTTCCACCTCCCAAGTGCTGGAATTACACACACACACACACACACACACACACACACACACACACACACTCATCTAAGGATAAGACATTGTCAGACTTTTCCCAGTCACCTTGGTATGTCATCTGGTGTTGTCATTGTGCTGGTTTTGAGATTTCAGTGACTTTTAAAGAATTACCAAAAAAGATTCCTGTTACCAGTATTCACTGAGATAATAATCTTTGAGTCTCAATTTCTGGTCAGATGCTGAGTCCCAAGTACGACTCTCTAGGGCCCACTTCAGCATGGTAACCCTCGGTTTTGGATTTGCCGTAAAGGAACGGGCACTTTCCTTTCCACCCCACAAGAATCTCTTGTTTTGTTTTTAGTATAAATCTGTCAGTGGTCTCTGAAATGTGATAAACTTCACATTTTCTCTAGGAGATTTAAAGACACCTGCTATGCCTTTGCGCATCTTTTAAATATTTCTAAGTGAAAATATTTTTTAGTTGCACCTAAATCAGGACAACAGACAACAAGGAAGTGATCAGAAATATGGGGACATGTGTTTTTATCTCTTTTACTGCCTTCAAAAACCCTCTTTGTTTTATTAAAACAAACAAATAAAAGGTTTAATGTGTTTTTTTCCAATTTGGAAAGTCTTTTCACAGCTTAGACCTGGCTTTGTTTCCAACTGCTCACCCCCCCCCCCCGTGTGTGTGTGTGTGTGTGTGTGTGTGTGTGTGTGTGTGTGTGTGTGTCCTTGCCACATGCACATGCACCTGAGTGTGGTTTTCACTTCTTTTGTTCTTTCTAGCTGCCCCTCCTGCTGAGCCTTACATCAATCGGCTTGCTGTGCTGTGGGTTTGTTTGGGGTTATTCTTGGGGTTGTTTTTACGGTTGTGATAGCCTTGTGTGGCAGGGCATTTTAAACATCTGAAACAGTATGCAAAGATTTCCCCTCTTTTCCCCACTGTGGTCTCAGCTGGCTGCTTACAGCATCCCGCCTGCCCTCGCCTGCTGTGGATTTTAGTCTAAAAGACCTGAAGAGAAATGCTGCTGAAGATGCCAGTATTTTTGTCTCCTTTTCAAAGAGAACTAACCCCTGGATGTTGGCATTACAGGTTGCCATGCGGTGCCCCAGAGTATACTGGCTTCTTCTGTCGTCTAACTCTAGAGTTAACAGAAGTTCCAGGTCAACGCTGTGAGAATGTGGCTCTAAGGCATAGCTAATAAGCTGAGTTAAGGTGTCCCAATAGGAAAATATCAAACATTACCCAAGACCACCAGAACAGAGAAGGTAGAATATGCACCATCCATTTCCTCAGGTTTATAAAAACATTTTTAATCACTGTGATGGTCTGTACATGCTTGGTCCAGGGAGTGGCACAATTAAGAGGCGTGTAGGTGTGTCACTGTGAGCACGAGCTTTAATACCCTCAATCTAGCTGCCTGGGAGCAAATCTTCTCATAGCGGCCTTCAGATAAAGATGTAGAACTCTCAGTTCCTCTTACACTATACCTGCCTGGATGCTGCCATGTTCCCACCTTGATGACAATGGACTGAACCTCTGAACCTGTAAACCAGCCCCAATTAAATGCTGTCCATATAAGAGTTGCCTTGGTCATGGTGTCTGTTCACAGCAGTAAAACCCCCACTATAGGCAATCTCTGTTATGTTTTTTTTTCTTTTTAGCTATTTTGAAAATAGAAATTTTAAAATCTTTCCTAAGTGAACTAGGTGGCTATTTAAGTGTGTATGCAACAGAGGAGTAGGAGATTATAGTTTGCTTAAAAATTAAAGTCAGCAATAAGAACATTACATTCTGTTAAGTCACCCATCTAAAATCTTTTGGCTTAAATAAAAAGGTTACTAGAATGTGTAAAAAACTCATTCAAACAAAAGCAATAGGTTTGTTTTTTAACAGGAAGTGTTTGGGCACTGGTGAGAGTCAGGTAAAGGTTCTCTCGCTAAGCTTAAGAACCTGTGCTCAATGTCAAGGGCCCACATGGTAGGAAGACGAAGTCTACGCCCCAAAATCACCCTCTGGCTTCTATGAGCACACTATGTGCGGTGCATGCCCCTGTCTCCAAATCAAATAAGTAACAAGTAAATAAACAACAAGTAAATGTGATTAGAAGAATTTCATTTATGGGGAAGTAGCAGTTTTATGCAGCAGATGCAATTTTATATTTTAAATGCCAAGTGGCCTCTAACAGCACATAAATGTAAGCCCAGGACAAAAGCACTCGATGCTACAAGTTCAAAGCCTGCCTGAACTACACTTTGTGTTCTAGGCCAGTAAGGCATACAGAGTGAGTCCTTGTCTCAACACATTGTTAATGGCAACACGAACACAAAAGTATTTGCTGAAGTAATTGCTTCCTTTGAGTTTTTATTCCTTTGCTATCGTTGAGTGATCACAGCAGACAAAGAAACTGATTCTATTAGGAGGAAGGGCATAGTAGGTCTGATCTTATACTAAACTGAACAGAACATTTTTATATGTTATTTATTTAATGTATGTGAGTACACTATAACTGTCTTCAGACACACCAGAAGAGGGCAGCAGACCTCATTACAGATGGTTGTGAGCCACCATGTGGTTGCAGGGAATCAGACTCAGGACCTCTGGAAGAGCAGTCAGAGCTCTTAACAGCTGAGCCATCTCTCCAGCCCCAAATAGGACATTTTAAGCTGACTATTTAACTGTGTGAATCTGGCTTGAAGGTGACTTATACTGCAGATGTGTCCAGAGAATGTTAAAAAAACAAAAAAAAACAAGCTGTCTTTACTAATAAGAGAGCTATAGTCACTCACTTCCTTGTCCCATCTGCCAGAAATGGGACTTTTCTTTTTCTCTTTAGATGACCAGCTAACACTCAAACCCCCATTTTAAAGAACTCTCTTTTGGGCCTGCTCTCTATAGTTAGCCTCAAGGCTGACTAGAAGGGACAGGGAGTGCTTGTGAGAGTACTTACCACAGCAAAGGGATTGTCTATGGTTTGGAAAAATCCCAAGTGTTTAGATAAAACACTTTATTTCTAAAACCGGGGGCAAATGAGATTACCCAACGTTATCAGGCAAATAAAAACCTTCTCTGGGCACTTGCAGTTAGTATCCTGGACCTGCAAGAATAAAAATGGAAGCTGACCCTTTCCCCTGTTTGATAAACATTCATGTTCTTTTTCTTTACACTCTTAATAACTTGGGTTGCTGTGTTACATGAATGATGACCCAGTATTGCTACATGGCTGTATTTGTTACCTACTGACCGTCTGTCACTTACATCAGTGTCTCCTCCCATGTGTTTTCACAGTTCTATGGGCCTGAAGAAATGCTGATGTCACACTTCACTGCTATGGTAGCATATAGAATTCTTTTTTAATCTCCTAAGAATCCACTGTGTCTTGACAATTGTGTGAAAAACTCAGCCGTCAATCCTGAGTTCTGGTCCCCTACAGGGTAAAGCATTCCTTCTGAGAAGCTGCTCTTGCCAAGTTTTCTATACCTAAGCAGGGTCTGAACTACCTCAGACACAGCATACTTCAGCATTAACAGGACCCCTGTGGCGGCTATGCGTAGGGTTGGGTAAAATTCTGCCAGCATAATTCAGTCTTGGAAAACTATTGTTTGCATTATTGGGCCACAGTGAAGGAAAATATAAAGACCTGGCTTCCTTCCTTCCTTCCTTTTTTTTTTTTTTTTTCTCACACTAGCATCTGTGTGGCTTTGAACAAATTGATATAAAATGTCTGGGTATACCTCACTTTCCTCAGATAGAGTATGAGGAGCACCGTGTCACGCAGATGACAGATGCTTTATTTCCCTGGGTAGTGTCACCAATCAGATGACAGATGGTGGGAGGCAGTGTGTCTGTTGTGTAGGACACCAAGAGGAGGAGAAGACAGTACCACTCTCTGTATGCCCTGGGTTCAGCTGGGAGAAGAGATCTGGGCCGTTCATCAGTCATTATTGACTATCTGTTACAAGCTTACAAGCCCAAATGGCAAAGCAGAGGGATACATCTCAGTCTTTTCCTTTTATGGCTTGGCTTCTAGGAACAGCTCATTCATCTCATTGAAAAGATCAGTTTATCCCTTGGGGTCTACTTATTTCTTCCACTGTCAGATTCTCAATGTTCTCGGTCCAGAGCTTTGTCTCTAAGAAGAAGACTGTATAAACCATGTCATGTTAGTTTCATTATGCTACCAAGAACCCAGGAATAAAAACGATCCTGTAGGCCTTCATCTTTTGGTTTATTATCAAAATGTTATATTAGTGGCTTCAATTCCAGCATGCACAAGGACACTATTAAAGAAATGTGTAATCGCGGGTGGGCCAGGAATACTGAACACAGGCAAGCTGGATGCTTGGGGATGATCTCAGTTCATTCAGTAAACATTTGATTCCTTTCTGTGTGAGGCATTGTTTGGACAATACTGTAGACATGGTTACTAGCTTTGTAAAGATGGGTGGTTTATATGCAGTGTTAGTTAAATGATCATTTAATTGACTTGGAAGTTTCTGGGGAAGAATAAGGAAAAGACTTTGGGAAGAATGTTTTCTGAAAAGCCAAAAAAGCAGGGAGAGAGCAGAGCAAGGAAAAAAAAATGTCCAAATAAAGGGATGCCATTGTGGATAGAGGTAAGGGGTAAGAAGAGGAAGGGCGAGAGCATACTGGAAGAATTGGAGAAAATCTATTGGTCTGGAGCTTGAGATGCATGCATAGCTGTTACAGAAAGGATGCAGGTTGTCTTGTTAAGAAGGTTGGGCCCTTAACCTGAGAGCAATGGAGAGACTTTGGAAGGTTTCAAATGCCATTGCCAACACCTTTGGAGGAGCACTCTTGGTTCTAAGACTGCTTTGTAGCATCCTTGATTCCCAAGTGAAAGTATGGGAAGGCAGAACTGACAGGCAGTACCAAGAGTATGCACATGCCAAAGGAGCCTGGCAGGAGGTGCCCAGGGCAGGAGAGGGGGCGAGATGCGATACCTGTGCTCCACTTGTGTTGTGGAAGGGAGCTTGCTTCTACCTGGGTTCACAACAAAAGATGCCCGAACAAAAAATGGATGCAGAGTGGCCAAATGAAACCTCCTCTGCATGCAACAGACACGTTGCTCTGCAGAGCACACTTGGGAAATGCTGCCTGGGTATTTTTCCTGGGAACTGGTAGTAAAGATATTATGTGTAAAAGACTAAACCTTGTCATGGGCTACCTGGCCCTCCCATTCCAACAGCTGTACTTTTCCATCTCACCAGGCTTCCTCACATGTCATACATGAATTTCTCAATCCCAATGGGTTCCCTCAAGCTTTGGCATCTCCAGGCTCTATTTCTTCAAGAGAGGCACCAGCCTGTGTTGGTTGGACATCCTCTCAACCAGCTAAATCCCCCTCCCCATCTTTATCTGTGCTATCTCTTTCTTTGCCTTGCTCTTATGAGAGAAATAGAGGCAAAAATAACTATTTTATGGTTTGAGACCAAACCCAGGGATCCATTCTCTGGATTTTTTTTATATGCATTGCAGACAAACTCCTAGAGCTATTTTGAAGGCCTACTTAAGTAATGCTCTGAGAATGGAATAATCTTAGAAAATCATTGTTAGGATTGTAAGAGTTGTGATATGATGTTGTCGTTTTATTCTATAGTAGAATTGCTAGATAGAAGTCATTTATAACTTTCAACAAGTATTTGTAACAGTGACTATTACTAAGGAAATTGACATCTTTGTAAACAATATGGAACTAACCATCTACAACCAGATTTCTTTCAACATCCATCAGAACAATTCTTAAGACAAACAGAAGGGATCTTAGAAAGGCCACATTAAAGAGTCTAAACAATTTTTAACTGTGTGGTGACATTAGGGCAGAAGTGACATATCATCCTTGTTGTCTTCTCTGACTATCACATGAGAGTTGATCACAAGTAGAAGGCTGTGGCACCTCATCTTCCTTCCTTGGCATCTTGATCTTTGTCTATGTCTGGGTCCACACAGTCTAGCCTCAACACGATCCCTGAGGACTTGTGGTAGAGCTTGTTTCAGGCCATCCCAAACCACTGATGTCAATGACAAAATGCTTCATGGATTTTTGTAGGAGATAAGGTTACCTAGGGTGTCAAAGGGACAGGCATGGCCCATGCTCAATAGCTAGATGCATCTACTCAGGACTTTCAACTCTGAGCAAGTGATACAATGATGGGAAGAGATTTATAATGTGCTGGCAGTGAGGACAACACAAATGTACTTGGAAGTGACAATATTTAATAACTGGAAGATATTGCCAAGTTGAGGCTCCCATTTAAGCCATTCATCATCTTCGTTATGACGGTTGCTACAATGACTTAGAGCTTAGTCACCTTAGTCTCCAAATGTTGTCTAGGCTTGTTAACTCAGGTTCATACTCAATATCCTGTGTATATGGGTGTGTATGCACACACATATGTATGTGTGCATGTGGGTGCACGGGTATGGAAGAAACCAGAGGTCAACATTGAATGTCTTCCTCTATCACTCTCTGCCTTATTTTTTGAGACATAGATTCTACTGAACCTACAGTTCATCAGTTGACTAGGCTGTCCACTGAGCTCAGGGTCTGCACCCTCCTAACACTGTGGTTACAGATGCATGCAGCCTTTACATGAGTGCTCAGTATCTGAACTCAGGTACTCACTTTTGCATGGCGATCCCTTTACAGACTGAACCATTGCTCTCATCCAGCCCTATTCCTTTGCTCCCTGCTGTGTCAGTCAGTTGGTTCTCTTTGTAGCTATGAATCTTGCTTGAGCCCCTGCCACTCTTCCTCCCACATCCATTTTCATTACACATCAAAGCTACTCTAGACCTCCTCTGTGTACAAATCTCTCCAAACCTTGTGTATCTGTACTTCCCCACTGCTTGACTCTCCTTACCCCTCCCCAGCACCGCCTTTGTTACCCAAATAAACCCATGCTTTTCCCTTTGAAACCTTGAATTCTTCCTCTTCAGTTAAGGTGCAGTGGAAGGAGAGGAAAGACAAACATGGGCTTCTTTTAACAAGTGGTGGAGAAGAATAAAATAAAATTGTGACATTAGCATAAATGTTCCCAACCAGGAAGTTAATCAAAATAACCTTGAGTTAACACTGTCCACACAATAAGGCAGTTAGTTCATCTAGAAGGACAGAAACAATAGGCTCGTCTTGTTTGTCTTGGCTTATCTTCAGTGAGGATCTGGAAATACTAGTTCTTAGGGATAATGCTTATGCTGGAATAACAGGCTGGGTGCTCATGCTTAGGATTGACCTCACATGCTTTCAGGACAGTAAACCCTGAAGGGATGGTGACCGGCCTTCTACACTCTGCTTCTTCTAAGAAAGCAGGTCACAGCTGATGCTGGCCATGGTCCTATGAAACACTAAAGAAAACCTGCCATCTTCACAGTGTGACCTACTGTGGGCCCTGCGTGTACAGATAGATACATAGATCAGTAGATGTCCAAACAGTCCATGTGGGAAAACAGTAACCATAAACTTCCTGTTTAATGTTCCAGTGAATGTAAGGCAGTCAGACATGAGGTTTTTTAATTGCACAATGAAGAGATGTGTCTGAAAGTCTGATCATGGTACTTTGAAGTTATTTTTGTTGTTAATGAAAAGTATAACATATGTGCTCTTATGGGAGGTGGAAAGGTTCTATGCAAAGATGCCGAAAAAATATTCTTTTTTAAAGAGTTATTTATTTATTATATATAAGTATACTGTCGCTGTCTTCAGACAGACCAGAAAAGGGCATCGGATCTCATTACAGATGGTTGTGAGTCACCATGTAGTTGCTGGAAGAGCACGCAGTGCTCTTAACAACTGAGCCATCTCTCTAGTCCCTGAAGAAATATTCTTTAAAATGTAAGTTATATTCTTAGATTTCAAACTAGCTACATGGTTTTGGTTTCGTTTGTTTTGTTTTGTTTGCTTTTGAAATAGGTTATCTATATGAAGCCTAGAATGACCTCAGCCACTTGGCCTTCTTACCTCGGTTTTCTGAGTGCTGGGATTGCAGACACAAGCCTGTATAGCTTGCACATGATTTTGGATAAGAAATCATTAATATTTACCTTGCTTTAGTCTCCTTTCATGTCACATGGGAAGAGTTTGAATGACTTAATAGATCCTTGTAGCCCTTAGGTTAAAACTCCTTTCTTTTGATTTCTATAAGTCTCTTTTAGTAATGAAAAAAGAAGAGAGAAAAACCCCAACCGCAAGTCCAATTACATTTCCAAAGGTAAGCACACCAAACAGACAACCAATGAAGGAAGGAAATAACAGTGCATAAAATCAACACAGACACTTTACTGGCTGTAAACAAGAAAGGAAGAGGAGGAAGAGGAAGAGGAGGAAGAAAAGGAAAAAGCCATTTCCCTCCTCCATCACTGGTGTTATTGAAACTCTATAGAAAAATCTTGCCAATTGAAAGATCAGCTCTATAGTGATGGAGATCATTCACCAAGACTATCTATCAGTCAAGAAGTAAGGAACAATGCGTGTCTCCTGGGATGAGCAAGACAGAAAATCTTTCTGTTTTTTGTTTTGGTTTAGTTTTGGTTTTGGGTTTTTCCTTGTAAAGCCTCATTTACTGGAGCTCACACCCAGAGAAGAGGAGCATCGTCATGGCTGACTGTGCTCATGAAAGATTTGAAAGTCAAGAAGGACGAGGGATATGCAGACATAAGTCACACAGGAAAAGAGACAGGGGAGTGGTAGAGTTCAGAGGTTGCAGCAGCGGAAGAGGAGGCAGAGGGTGATGCGGAAGACGCCAAGCATCAAGTACTGCCTGATCACCGTTCAGCATACCGTTATAATTTTTTAGCAAATGATATTGGAAGAACTGGACAATCTAGGGAAGATCATCTAGAGCAGTGGTTCTCAACTTTCCTGATGCTGCAACCCTTTAATACACCACAGTGTGGTGAGCCCTGACCATAAAATTCTTTTTGTTTCTACTTCATAACTGTAATTTTGCTACTGCTATGAATCATAATGTAAATATCTGATATGCAGGATCTCTGATATGTGACCCCTTTGAAAGGGTAACTCAACCTCCCAAAGAGTTGAGACCCACAGGCATTATAAAGTTCACAATGCCTCCTCCTAGAGCTAAAGGCAAGCAGGTTTCTTGCCTGTCCTAAAATAGGTTCTCTATCTAGGACCTCTAATCTCAGGGTTCCTCTCCTGTAGAATAACTTCACATACTCAGGCATCTTTTGGGGCCTACTCAGGATACTCCGCAAAGGGCAGTGATGCCGACCCTGTGTGCTGTGACAAGTTGCTCACCTCCAGTTAAGACATTCTGTCTTTTCGCCAATATTGTTGAACATAGCAAATGGGTTAAAGTCTCAGATCCTTTTAAGTTTCTAGACTCTAGAATCTCACATTTGATCTTTATTTTTTTTTCTCTGTAGGTCTATTTTATTTAATGTTCACATATATACCATTGCTTTCCTTCCTCTCAAAGTTTACTAAAGGGTGCAGTGTGGAGTCCTGGGCCTCCTGTTCTCTCTGTTACCTTTGTGAGCTTTGTCCACACTAATCTATGTTCCTGTTATTCGCTTTTCACCAGTGTGCGGCCTCCCGTTGCAATAGGATTTTTGGTTGTTCTGCAGCACGGTTGTATTTTTGGTTCTTCTGTGATACGGCTTCTTTTGTTTGTTTCATTTGCCTTCTGTGAACTTTCTTATTCAAGATGTTGGGTGTGGGTGTGTGCACTTGTGTTGAAGTTCTTGTCTATAAACTTAGGAGTGAACAGATAACTCATCTTCAACTTTGATTCCTGTTTTCCACTTGCTTCCTAAAGTGGCTGTAAGAAATAACACTTTTATTAGCAGCAATCATGAGATCCTGTCTTACGCTATTGCCTTGTAAGCAAAGTGAGATTGTATATTTGAGACTTTGTCTTTATGAAGTGTCTAAAGTGCTGATTATGTTTTCATATGTCCTTAGGTCATTCCTTCTTCTTTAGATGCTACAGAGTTTGGGACAATGGAAGGAGGAAGGGAGGGGAAGAAGACAGAGAGACAGAGGCAGACACACACACACACACATGCACACACACACACACACACACACACACACACACACACAGAGAGAGAGAGAGAGAGAGAGAGAGAGAGAGAGAGAGAGAGAGAGAGAGAGAGAGAGAGAGCCTGGCTTGAGCATTTAAAACTCAAAAGTTCATCCCCAGTGACATACTTCCTCTAATAAGACTACACCTTCTAATTCCTGTCAATTAACATCACTCCCTAATAGCCAAACATTCAAATATATAAAGCTTAAGGTGTCATTTCTATTCAAAGAACCACACACCCTTAATTCAGTTTCCTATTGGTAAGGACTTATTTTGTTTGTTTGTTGTTGTCTATTTAAAATATGTTTGCAAATGTACACATATGTCCTAGCATGTAGCTTGTCTTGTATGGTACTATTCTTGTCATATATGGTGCTTCTACAGAGTTTTTGGTTTCCTGGTGGGATAATACAGGATTCATAGTGGTGTTTTTTGTAGTCAATGATTCAAAACGATGAAGACGTTATACTCTGACCAAGCATATGGCAGCTGAGTCATGGGAAGCTTGGTTTCTTCTATGCTTTTTGTGCACCTGAGTATCTTTGGCAAAGCCGTATCACCTCTATGTCTCAGGCTCCTCATCTATAAATGGAAGAGTTAAATAGATGATCTCCCTGCATCTGCCAATACAAAATGTTTTCTAACACTATAAGCCACAAATATGTGTCCCAGTCAGGCAACAGCAGAGCTTGTGGGGAAGAGCCAACTTGATTCATTCAAAGGTGACCAGGTAGCCCTATGCAACTTACTTGACTTATTTATAGGGTGGGCACTGTGTGAGCTCACAGCTCCTGTTCATGTCACTACCACACTCTGACCAGCTAGCATTTGTCATTATTAATGTATTTACTCACTTTATGTCCCGATTGCAGACACCCTCCCTCCTTCCCTCCCAAACCCACCCTCACACACCTTATCCCATTACTCCCTCCCCTTCTCCATAAAGAAGCGAAAGCCCCCGTGGGTAACAACCCTCTCTGTCATATCAAGTCATCAAGTCACAGCAAGACTAGCTAAGCTCATCCTTTCCCACTGAGGCCAGACAAGGCAGCCTAGCTAGGGTAAGGGGATCCAAAGAGTCGGAGACAGCTCCAACGCCTACTGTTAGGAGACCCACAGGAAGGCCAAGTAGCACATCCACTACAAATATGCTACTACCCTGTAGTAGTAAATATTAATAGAAGTAAATTGACACCGTGCCACCCTATCTCCTGCTACTCTCTGCCTCCATGACAAGTCCCATCAGCAACTGCCTATCTAATTCCCATGACAGATTGATGCCACTCCAGCCCTATGTAATAACCTTGCATCTCATGTTTAACTTTCACAAACTTCTGTAACCTGGGGTCTTATTCAGGGTTTGTATTCCTGCACAAAGCATCATGACCAAGAAGCAAGTTGGGGAGGAAAGGGTTTATTCAGCTCACAATTTCCACATTGCTGTTTATCACCAAAGAAAGTCAGGACTGGAACTCAAGCAGGTCAGGAAGCAGGAGCTGATGCAGAGGCCATGGAGGGATGTTACTTACTGGCTTGCTTCCCTTGGCTTGCTCAGCCTGCTTTCTTATAGAACACAGATCTACCAGCCCAGGGATGGCACCACCCACAGTGGACTGGGCCCTCCCCCCCTCCTTGGTCACTAGTTGAGAAAATGCCTTACAGCTGGATAATATGGAGGCATTTTCTCATCTGAGGCTCCTTTCTCTGTGGTAACTCCAGCTAGTCTCAAGTTAACACAAAGCCAGTTAGTACACCTGGTAAAATCAAAACTCAAGAGTCTTGTAATTTATCAATAAGATTTATATCAGTAAATTCTTACCCTGCAAAATGTATGCACAATAAACTCAGAGCCATTTGATATTGATATAAACTGCCCACCTAGATAAGACAAATTGCCCTGTAATTATCCATCCCTTATAAGATATTTATACCTATCTGTGACTATTTGAAACCCCACGTGGCTGGTTCGTCATTCTCCTCCTCCATCTTGTTTCTTCTCCTCCTTCTCCTATCTCTCCTGCCTCTCAAAAACTCTGCCCATGCCTTTCTTTTTCACTGCCCAATCACAGGCCTTGCTTTTTCTTGTGCCTGTCCTCATGTACAAATAGACATCAACCCACAGTTTGGTGGTTCAGTCTTTGTAAGCCCTAATGGGCCCTGGTTAGTTGTCTCTGTAGGTCTTCTTGTGGTGGTGTCTTTGACACCTCTGGCTCCCTCAATCCTACCCGTAACTCAGCCACAAGATTCCCTGAGCTCCACCTAATGTTTGGTTGTGGGTCTCCAAATCTGTTTTCATCTGCTGCTGGATGAAGCCTCTCAGGAGGAAGTTATGCTAAGTTCCTGTCTGCAGCATACAAGAGTATCATTGTATCAGGGGTTGGCTCTCTCCCATGGGATGGGTCTCAAGTTGGTCCAGTCATTGGTTGGCCATTCCCTCAGTCTCTGTCCATCTTTATCCCTGTATATCTTATCCCTCAACCGAAGAATGGGTAAAGAAAATGTGATACATTTACACAATGGAATGTTCCTCAGCTATTAAAAACAAGGACATCATAAAATTTTCTGCAAATGGATGGAACTAGAAAATATCCTGAGTGAAGTAATCCAGACCAAGAAAGATATACATGGTGTGTACTCACTTATAAGTGGACATTTGCCATAAAGTATAGGATGCCAATCCTACAATCTAAGGATCCAAACAAGCTAACTAACAAGGAAAGTCCAAGGGAGGATCCTTGAATTTCATTAAGAAGGGGAAATAAAAAAGACATCAGAGGTGGATGGACAGAGGGAACTGTGTATTAGAGAGGGTGTGAAGAGGAGTGAGGATGGGGATCAGGAGTGTGTTGGGGGGAACCTGGGACAGCATAGGAGAGGCTCCTGGGACATTATGGGAATTACCCTAGCTGAGACTCCTAGCAACTTGGGGATATGGAGACTGAAGTTGCCACCTCCTGTAGGCAGGCAGGACTTCCAGTGGAGGGAGGGGGCACCAATGTACCCACAAAACCTTCAGTCCAAAACTAGTCCTACCTACAAGATAACATGCTTTCTTTGTGGGAAGATTCCCTTCGGTGTTTGCACAGCCACTCCAGAGCTCCTGAGTCAGGGTCTACCCTACTGACTATTAGGAGCACGGGAGGAAAGGGAGACGAATGGATGGGAGGACCTGAAAGCTAGAGATAAGCATCGGGTGACCACAAGAGGGTCAGCTAAGCAGTTACACATTAGCAAAGGGGCTATCTCCAAACATTCAGTAACTACATTACGTGTAGAGTCTGTTTTTCAAGATCAACAGCCTCTGTTTCAACCAAGGGAAGTTGCAGTCTTGAGCAGAAACAAAGTCAACCTAAAAGTAAACTTGTTTTTATTCTTAATTTGCAAGAACAATGTATCACTTCCGATTTTAAGAGTGTCCCTGATGACATAAAAGATTAAAAGGGGTGGGTCTCAAAACTTTTAAGGCTTTCATAAAGCATAATCTGTATACTACCAGAGGTTGAAATACTCATATAAATCTCTCTTGCCTATAATGTGATTTCCTGCTTGTAGTAAATACAGAAAGAAACACTATCTGGCTCTTTTGTCTTGTTTTGTTTGGTTGGTTTTTGTTTTGTCCTGGCAATGAGTTAAAGCAGCAGAAGAAAAAAATACAGGCCTTAATAATGGTGCCAGAATCCATTCAGCATGAGCAGTGTCTACCTTTCTTTAAGCTTCGTCTTCACACAGCCTACTTCACTGTAGTAGGCACAATCCAATTTTCTCAGCTGCTCCTTAGCTTCTGGAAAAGCAAAGCAGGGTTTGAGCATCCTTTCCTCTGCCTAATAGAGTATCTGTTCACCTTTCAAAACTGCTGAGCGTCAAACGATTCTTACTCTAGTATCTGTTTTGTGATCTATTATGTCAGTGTTCCCGAGTTTGTTTTTATATGGCTGGCAAGATTATTATGAAGTAATAAAAATGTAAGTGGATTATAATGACCCAACCAGGAAGATCAAGATGTAGAGATGGATGAGCAACAGAGGAGCTTAATGAGGCCGTTGTGTATCTTTTCTGCTCCCACATCACTCCCAACAAAACAGTCTCCAGGCTGCTGAAACAGTGCTGAGCTCATGGTTGGGTATCTCACAATAAAACCTAGGGACATCTAGTAGATTAGGAGATTTGGATAGAAGGGTGCCTCCAAAGTGTAGGCCCCAAACCAGGAACATAAGCCCACTAGTGTGTGTTAGAAAAGAAAAAGGAACAAAAATAGAAATGAATAGTTTGAGGCTTGTTCTTCAGCTGAATCAGAAACACACACACACACACACACACACATCCCAGTTGGGGAGGCAGAAATTGCTAATGTTCAGAAATTTCTGCCATATAACAAAGTGTGAAAAAAAATGTGAGCAACCCCCTCTGGCACTAAGTCCCTAAAATGGAGGTGGCATCTAGGTGAATTAAAGGGAAGAGGAATCTTAAAGAAGAAACTTTCCCATTTCTGTTTGCTTGGGTTCTGACTGTTCTAAGTTTATTTAGAATAGGTTAAAGCTCACTGTAAATACATATGTTTTCTAGTACTGGAATATTTGCACTACATTTTCAAGAGTCAACCTGCTTCTAAGGTAATTTATTCTACTATGCTCTGGGGAATCTAAAAACAATATTGTCAGTTTCCTAGAAGAGCCAGGCAGAGAAGCCAACGGCTAGAATACCAGTTAGGCATAAGGACATGCACATGTAATACCAGAGCTCTTAGAAAACAGAGGAAGGGAGATTGTGGGCTCAAGCCCACCTTGAGCTATTGGAGAAGTCCTGTCTAAAAATCAAAACAGAAACAAAGAAATAAAAAAAATACTGTGCACTCTACAATAACATATAGCTTTCTATCCACTTGGATGGTTGGGATAAAGATAGTAGCAAGTGTTGGCAAAGAAGTAAAGAAACTAGGAACATTGCTGGATATGTGAATTACTGGAATGTTAAAAGATACAACTCTGAAAAAAACATTTTGGCAGTTTCTCTAAAAGTTAAATATAGAAGTACTATGTCTTCCAGAAATCTATTCATAGTATATAGCAAAAAGAAATGAAAATGTATTCATACAAAGTTGGTACACAAATATAATAGTATTGTTTGTAAATACTCAAAATGTGTAAGTAACTTAAATATTAACCAATTTACGATTAGATAAATAAAATGTTGTATATTTGTGCAATGGAATATTATTCAACAACAAGGAAGAATGAAGTACTGGTATCAGACAAGATGAAACAGGTGCAATGTGTGAATCAAATTCATTTGTACCTCAGTTTAAAAATAAAATCAAAAAAGATTTGAATCAATTGAAAAGCTCCAAATGCCGTACAATTATCAGATAAATTAAAAGATTTAAAATGGTATTAATATCATTCTGTTTATGCTTTTAAGATTTATTCCTTTTTTACTGTATGTATATATATATTTATCTACTTGTATGTGTACCACATGCATGTCTGGTACCCTTAGAGGACAAAAGAGGGCATTAGTTTCCTAGGACTGGAGTTAAGGACAGCTGTGAGCTACAACGTGGAACCAAACCTGGGTCCTCTCCGAAGTAGCAAGTGCTCATAACTGTTGAGCCATCTCTCTAACCCCTGTTTGTGGATTTTCTTAAGGAAGCCTGTCTCTTAGAGCTATACACTAAGCTATTTGATGATTAAGTAGTATGCTGTGTTTGTGTGTGTGTGTCTCTGTGCATGCATGTACATGTTTGTGTTTCAGAGTACAGTGAAGAAATATGCAGAAATAGAAAGTATGGGTAAAATAAAATATATTTGTCAGGAGTTATCAAATCTGAAAAAAATCCAGATCTCTTCTTACTTTGGCATAAGTCTGAAATTTTTTCTGAACCATTTAAGGTCTCTTAAAGAGGGAGTAACAGATGAAATTCACATCCTAAGGGAGGCAGCCCTGAAGGAAGAGGGAACCAAGGGACCCAAATCAGTAGAGAAAAGAGGCTGTTCAAGAGTGGGTATTGAGGGTGGGGCTTAGCATCAACAAGGAGGGAGGCAGGCGCGGATGAGAGCAGGTGAAGCAGCAGAGGGGACCAGGTAGGACCCTCGGTTTGGGGCACAGAAGAATGTCTTCATGGTGGAACCATTCATCGAAGAAAGTAAAGTCAGAAGTGAAGGAAATCCGAGACTCCATGCAGCCTCACTGAGTGTGAGAGGCCTGCAGAAGTCCCAGTTTAACAAAGAGGTCTGCACCAACGATGGAGTTTGAGCATTTACCAGCTGCAACACAATTTCCATGGAAACAGTGTAGGCACAGGAAATGCTCCCTCGGGAGCAAGCGTTTCTTATCAAATTAATGAATTATTCTTTGGCTGTGCTCATGTGACGAAGTGGTTTGGTCAGGGAGCATGGTGAGAACTAAGTGTTGGGGTATAGCACTCTGGATGGTCTGCTTCCTCTCAGCCTGCATTCGCAATGTGTAGTAGATCTTTTTTCCTGTGTGTGTGGGGTGGTGTGTGTGCTTGTGTGTCCATGTGTGTGTGTGTGTCTGTCTCTCTGTGTGTGTTTGTGTGTGTGTGTGTGTGTGTGTGTGTGTGTGTGAGCATACTCCCCCACCCCATACCTGTGTATATACATGTTTACAAGTGTAGCTGCATGCGTATATAAGTGTATCTGGAGGCCTGGAGGCAGTGGATGAGAGGCATCTTCAGTAACTTGTCCAGCTTATCCACTGAGGCAGAGACAAAGCCAAAGCTGATACAGCTAATCCCTCCCCTTGGTTTGATCCAGAGCTCTCCTGTCTCCGTGTGCTGAGGCAGAAAGGCAACTTGGCCCACCCAGCATTCTACTTAGGTTCCAGGGATCTAAACTCTGGTTGCGTGGCGAGTAGTTTAGGCACTGAGCTGGCAGCTGAGCCATTTTACCAGCCCCCAAAGAAGAATCTTTGAAGAGAGTATAAAAGCAAGAGACCCAAAATTTAAAATGTCATGTGGAAGATTAAGTTTACCCTTCTTTATTTTTCTTCATTATTTTCTATATTTCATGTGGTATTTATAAATTCTTAAGGAAAATGCCAAACCCCTGCAGGTCCAGAAAACAACTTAGCTCTCCATCCTCAGCCAGGATCACAATGTGTGCTCTGTAAGCTGTTCGTGAGGAAGGATATGTTAGTGGCTTTTTTACCCCTGAGCAGAAAGGACTCAGCCTCCGTGGGAGGTGCTGCAGGTTGGAGAGGAAGCAACAGAGCATCTCCCAGGTTGTTAAAAAAAAACAATGGAATAAAAGCAGAACGATTGGCCAAACCCAAAATTTGTCAACTGTTGGTGGGTCTTGTAGACTATGAGGTGGTTTGGGAATTGTGATTTTTATATTACTTATATTCATATTCAAGTAAAAAATACATGCATCTCTTTCGTTTTCTCCTCTGGGGCTATTCTTGAAGCCTTAATGTTGACCGCTCAGCTCAAACTCCTCAGCTTGCTATGCAAAGGCTTCGTAATTTAGCCCCATCCCAGAATACTTGAATCAGAATTTTAAGCAGATTGTATCCAAAGCATTCATTGTTTCCTGGGGCAACTTCAGTGTGTGGTCAAGGTTGAGACCCACTCCAAATAATAAAAGGGGCATTTGGGGTACCTGTCAGGAGAAGAAATGTCAGTGGGCTTGCCTTCACCCGCCTCACAGGTGACGGCCGTTCGGGTGCATGTCAACAGTTCCTCCGACAACCTGGACTACCCAGTCCTGGTTGTGGTTCGCCAGCAGAAGGAAGTGTTGTCCTGGCAGGTTCCTCTGCTCTTCCAAGGACTGTAAGTATCCTCCGCCCAGGCAACTTCACTACACTTGACACTCGTCAATGCCCTTACACTTAGCTGGGTGCTTTGCTTTGTTTTGCTTTGATCTGTTCTGCTTTACTTTCCCCCTTAGCCAGAAGAGAACTCAGGCGTGCAAATGTCAGGGAAGCACTTGCCAAATGCAAACAATGGGCACCCCAAGGCTGGTCACCGCACACGTTTCTATCCCCTCTGAATTTCAGATGAATTATTCTGCCTAGATTTTTAGCACCTGGAAAAATTTACACCATTTGAAAATCTACTATAATATTCTATTTCCTCTTTTGAAAATGGATCATCCCATAACCAGCCAACATATGAGCAGCACCAACTCCATTCTTCCAATGCCTCTTCTATATGCATTCTTTGTTCAGTGGTATTTACAGGGCAGAGCAGAGCCAAGAGGTTCAGGAAGGCACCATGAAAAACAATAGAACTCTGTCCCCTGGCAGAGCATCTATTGTGCCAAAAGGAGTTCATTAAAGCTTTGTGGCACCAATACAAAGCCCAGAAGGTGTAGAGAAATAGGCAGCTGATGAGGTGTTATTACGTGGTTTTTAAAGCTTTCAGAATTTGAGCACTTTATACTAAGTCTGATTGTTTTAACTTGAAATCAGTGAGACTAAAAGAAAAGACTCCACTAGCTGCTTAATTAGGAGAGTTCCTCCCTCAGATTTTGGTGTTTTTCCTTTAATAACTTGAGAATCTGACTTAATGCAATATAGATACTGCTAAGTATACTGGTCAAGACACAATAGTCCCTATGTCCCTGTCATACAATGGACGTCAACAGGGGTTCCAGGACTGCTATCAATGGGCCCAGCCTGAAACTGAAAGCACAGGACTGACAGCCAAATTAGAGGAGAATAGAGTGAGGTAGCACTCTCCCTGGGTCTGTTCACTGTGTCTCCTTCTCCTTTCCGATGTTGTCGACACCCACGGCTACAGATACCAAAGGAGCTACAACTACCAGGAAGTCAGCCGCACTCTGTGTCCTTCAAAAGCAACCAATGAGACCGGCCCTCTGGAGCAGCTAATCTTTGTAGATATAGCATCCATGGCTCCCCACGGTGCCCATTACAAGTTGCTGGTCACCAAAATCAAGCACTTCCAGCTTCGGTAAGCAAATGAACATGGCTCTCCGCTTTCGGCTCTATTTTGCATGTCGGCGGCCATCTTTACAGATGAGCCCAGTCTTCTTCGAACCCAGCTCAACTTGAGCCTTCAGGGAAGCCTTGCCTTTGCCAGTTGTACCTTTGATCTGTTACTGTCACCTGGCGGCAGCCGGTGTGAATTGCAGGGCTGATTTTTCAGTGAGGTAATTTGATCCCTCGGAAAGGAAGCGGCCAAACTGAAGTCATTGGGTCACAGCTCTCAGCAAGTGTTAAGGAATGACATGCTAATCTATTCTGCCACGTTGTTTTCTGTTCTCACTCCCTGTAATATGGCTTTGTGGCATCAAACAGACCTTGCAAGCATCATAAAGCACACGAACCTGAGAGGTAGCAGGTGGGGTGTGTGTATTTCTTCCTTTCCTTAGTTCACCAGCTTTGTTGGCAACCCAGAAACCCAGATGGTGGTCATGGAGTCCAGATGAGGGCTGTGGTGAGAACCAGACTCCAGGCATTGAGAATGAACCCCGACATTGCCGTTTCTGCCAGTCGGTTCTGATTGACATGGAACGCATGGCGCTGATGCGGAGATTTTTGTTCTTATCTGAGACCTACGCTGCCAGTCTAGCCTCAGACCTTTAGACCCAAGCCATCCATCTTCAAACTTCCACCTCCTTAGAAGACATGAGAAGAGGAATGCATCACCACACCCAGCTCTGGGGTCCAGAGAGATGCTAGGATCATGTCCAAACTCACAAAGACAGAAAAGGGCAAAAATCAAAGCTGGGCTGTCTCCGGTGCCTTGTTCTAAGATGGTCTCCTCTTAACACGCTCTTTCTTCTTTCCATTTAAATCACGTTGTCCCAAATTTACACCTCCCTAAATATGCTTTTCAATTGCACGAAGCATTTGTTTACTCTAATTCAGAGTTTAAAATATGACAGCTGTCCCTTTAAACATTCTTCCCGCTCCTTTCACACACATGTAAGTCATCTTCCCAACAATGGGCCATTTTGTGTCATTAGGGTTGGTAGCGGTAGGCAGCAAACGGTGGGAAGCAATGTAGGAATATGTATCAGCCACTGACGGGTAGGGGGGACATAGGATAGGGTAGGGAGAACATAGGGAGGCACGGAGAAAGCAGCTGTGTATGTTGCACTATTAGTAGTGTGAGAGATATAGGTTGAAGGTTGCAGAGAGGTAAGGAGGCTGATGCAATGAATGGTCAAGGTAGAAAGTGGGGGGGGGGTCTTGAAAGATGTAAGAGGCAAAATTCACAAAACGTGAATGAATATGAAGGAAAGGGGAAATTAGGAGTGGAGGGTGACATCACATTTGGTTAGAGGAGATGAAGATTGAACAGTTGTGACTGTACAGTAGGTCTCAAACAGGAACGACTTCATATAGATCCTGGTTAAGGAGATACACAGTTAACCCCCCCCCCCCCATTCTTGGCTTATAAGGCACTTGAATTGTGGAAATTACTAGAACTTTGCTTGAGTGAGACACCTTTTGATCTTCAGCTACACTTTTTGCTCTCTGGGGAATGCCAGATGCTGTGACTTGCAGTATTACCAACAAGCTGTATCTTCCCACCATGAATTCCCATGCATACACTGGACTCTCAACACTGTGGCCCAGCAGTCCAGTGTGGAGACAGGCTCACTGACTGCTGTGGGCTGAACTGTTCCTAAGGAGAAGATCTGTCCTAGCTGGAGCAGAAGACTGACTGGCTGGCTTTTAGGCATTACCAGTGATTGCAGTCTGGGATAGGTGCTTCCAGATTTTGGCCTCCTATTCAAGTACTTGAAATAAAGGCACACAGATTTGAACAAAAAAAAACTATTTGAAAGAAAATCAATAGTATATATCAGAAATTAATGGTCAGGAGTCAAAGACAATGCAAGTGTACTCAAAGGCCTTGGTTATTATTTGGGGCTCCCTTTTATGGGGTTCAAGAAAAAGAGGAATATGTTTGCTAAGGGCATACCACAGATGGTTCTGTTTTGATTGGCAGACATAGATTATGTAAGCCTTTGATCATTCTGCATGTTCTTTCTCATGATGCATCGGATCTTAATCATAAAATGTTCAGCTATGCATAGACCCAAGATAGTAAACAGGCAATTCTCCCTAAATCTTCACTCAGAAGACATAGTTTGCCTTACTGTACATGAATCCAAAAGTCGTTCAGGCCTAACTGGACTCCCTTCTGTTCATGCTCAGAGATATCTAGAGTAAGATTAAATAGAACTGTCCATTCTTGGTGATCATTACAGGCAGGGAAAACTTATTCTTCTGTTGGAGGACAGTGTACATGCAGCTCACTTCAGGAAGGGGATCTTAATCTAACAGGCTACTGGGTGCATTATTAGGAGAGGGGTGAGTGGAGTCCCAAGCTGCTAATCTATTCCTTATGGCAATAGAGTCTCAAGATAATAACCAGGGCAAAACAAATGGGAAGCAATCTTCAGCAGAGACGCAGTTCAGTACTGAAACACACTTCTCCATTACCTCTCTTTGGTTTGTCCAGCACTAATGGCTATGGCTTTTAGTAGGATTATAAGTGGAGATACATTATCCAGCCTGCCTCCCTCCTCCTGCTATTGCTTGGGATGTGGTGTTCTCTAAACCCCAGGATGTGTTTACAAACTTCTCATAAAGGGCCAAAGTAAAGAGTGGACAGCAGGGATCTTCTGTGACTAGAAAGCTGACTGAAAGATGACCAGCTGGCTGATAACAAATTGACCCAAATAAAACAAATGAGAAATTCTCTACTGGAATTCTAGAGAGCATGGAAAGGGAACAGAGCAAACTAGCCGAGATGAAGAGTCATGGGGGAAAGGAGGGAAAGAGTAACAGTTCCCTGAAGAGTGTGGAGATTGGGCAGGGCTGAGGAGTCCTCTCTGCACATGGCTTCTCTAAGGATTGGAACCTACTGGAAATGAAGATGAGGGGCAGCCAGCTGGAATTAATTAAGGATGATGAAAGAGTCTGAGTAGGAAAGAATGACAACCAGTGCCAATGATGAGTTTCACTCTTATGAAGAGACACCATGACCAAGGCAACTCTTATAAGGGACATTTATTTGGGTTGGCTTACAGTTTTGGAGGTTCAGTCTATTATCACCATAGTGAGAAGGATGGCACTGTGCAGGAAGAATTGGTGCTAGAGGAGCCAAGAGTTCTACATGTTGATCCAGAGGTAGCCAGAAGGAGACTATCTTCTGTAAGCAGCCAGGAGAGGATCTCTTCCACACTGGGCAGAGCTTGAACATTAGGAAACCTCAAAGCCTGCCTACACAGTGAAACCATTCCTCCAACAAGGCCACATTTCCTAATAGTGCCACTTCCCATAGGCCAAGCACATTCAAATCACCACAGTGAGAATGATCTTATGGGAATTAGTGAACTTATTTAGTGTAGTAGTAATAGTAGTAGTAGTCTAGTTTTTCTGTCATGGTGGTACATAGCACTTGGAAGGTAAAGTCAGGAAGACCAGAAGTTCAAGGTCATCCTCAGCTATGCTGCAAGTTCAAGGCCAGCCTGGGCTCCATGAGACCCTGTGTCAAACAAATGCAACAGACTCTGTACCCCAGAAATTTCAGTGCATATTCCCTCCTCTTCCTATTCTGTCTGTTATAGCCATTAATTCCTATTGCTATCTTTATGTTTCTAGTAGGTGTTTTTTGGTGGGTTTTTTTTTTTTTTTTTTTTGGTCTTTACCTGCAATTGTAATTTCAGTGCCTCATAGGTTGGAGTAGGGTGCTTGCCTAGCATGCATGAAGCCATGAGTTAGCTACCCATCACTGCCCAAATTGTGGAGAATCCCATGCCTGGAATCCCACCACTTAAAGTGGAAACAGGAGGATCAGAAGTTCAAGGTTATGCTCAGCTACAAAGAAAGTTTGAGGCCACCCTGGAACACACCAAATCCTGTTTCAAAACCATACACATACAAAAGAAATGTTGATATTTCTTTATAATAACAGAAACAAATCTTACCAGTCATCTCCAAGATAATCTCCTATTGCATAGGGAGCGTGGCTCTCTTCATTTCAGCATGTTGAGGCTGGAGAGATGGCTCAGCAATATGAGTACTCACTGCTTTTCCAGAGGGTCAGAGTTTGGGACCAAGCCCCAACGTGGTGGCTTACAAACACCTATAACTTCAGTCCAGGGACTTTGACACCTTCTTCTGGCCTCTGCAGGCACCCACACATATGCCATACACACACACACACACACACACACACACACACACACACACACACACACAAAATTTAAATTAAAATTAACCTTTAAAAATTCCAATATGGAGGCAGAAGGGGCATCTGAGGCCCCACGTCCAGCTGAGGACCTATTGACAGCTGATGGTTGTCACAGTAAGGAAAGTCACTCTTCTTTAAGGGGTGACCACCAGCAGGTTGGCCATCCCCTAATGGGTAACCCCTCAGCCACATTTTGTTTTGTTTTATTTTAAGAAGATGACGCTGACCAGAAGGGAGATATGCTGGGGAGAAGCCGGGGGAATTGAGTCAGAGGCGGAGATGTTTAACATACATTGTAGACATCTACAAGATTTTCAAAGGATAAAAGATTTAACTAGAAAAAATAAGGTGGATGGCAACAGAGAATCACACTCAACATTGACTGACCTCTGTCCTTCCTTCCCATGTGTGTAGGTCTACATGAATGTAGGTACACACACACACACACACACACACACACACACACACAGGGAGGCAGGGAGTAACGAAAGGACATGGATGGATTGCTCTGTTACTTATATTGAAATGATCGAGGCAAACAAAGGATCAGAAAGGGCACAGCTGATTAATAGAAGAGTTGATTTTGTAGACCTCGAGTCCCAGAGACAGAAAGAAATGTGGGATCCAGGTAAACAGGGCAGATTCCACATCCTAAAATGATGGCCGAAAGGGCAGGGTGTGAAGGGAACGCACAGCAGACGGCGATCAGCAGATAACAGGGAATGATAGTGTGAAGTTCATGGTGCACAGTAATAATACATCATTTCCTTCAACACAGTGGGATTTGAAGCACCCTCTGTGTCCTGCCAGGAGCTCACTGAGACTTTTAATGTCCCGTGACTCTTGCTCCTTGTTTGTCCCTGGCTCTCCCTGGGTTCACCTTTTCTTTTGTCTTCTATTTTATTGCTCTTCTGCAAACACTACTTTCTTAACTCCATCCTTCTGCACACCATTGGCTACTCTTTTCTCCATCTTCCTTACATGTATCTCCTCTCCTGACTCAGTGTCTTTCTTTCCCTTCTTCCCTTACATTAGCAGTCAAAGCAGCTGAACACAGTCCGATCCTAATCTGTAGTGTAAGCACTTGTTTCCTGTTTCATTTTGAAGCAAAGCAATGGAAACTCTGATGCTTCTTACTCTAACACTAGGTGCCAGCGAGTTTCCTTAGCTTTGTGCTGTTAGCCAGTGAAGGCCTCTGGTGAGATACGTCTTGCTCACTTCAGTCAGGGCCACACTAGCAAATATTGTCTCATCTCCATGGACATACTGTTGATTTCATAGCTACTGTTAGCTCTGCAAGAAACAGAATGCTTAAATGGTTCTGTTTTAAAGACAATAAAACCCAAGGAACCAAAACAAACAAACAAACAAAAACAAAACAGGAAGTCTATGTTGATCCAATATTACAATTGGAATTTAAATCATGAGAGACATTTATAAAAATCAAATTCCTGGTCAAAGTACAAAGATTGCTTTAGGAAATCTCATGCTTTCTATTGCTAACCTAAAAAGTCAGTGTTGACTTTGTCATTTCTCTGATCTGGCAATGAGAGCATTAAAGGTCCCATGTTGCCCTGCTAACAGCAGATGACACTTTCCAGATTTGAAAGGGCTTGTCCCAGGCCACACAGCACAGCACTCTGGCTTTTACTCTGGATGTGGACTTTAAAGTGGACAAGCATCATCATTTGATAGTGATGATGACTTGAGGTTAGAAACTCATTATAGTGCTCCCGTAGAACGAAATTTATTACAGTGTTCCTGTAGAACCAATTGCTTATATGGGTAGCAATTTATGCCAATAGTTATTATATAATAAAAATTGCACCCATTTCTGTGAGCTCACTTCTGAGACCAGACCAATAACAGACCAACCAATAGCCATTACCTTTATAAATGGTGCTTAAAGTGTATGAGTTTAAGTCATATGCCTTGTATGCATCTTGCCTAAGTGTCTTGACATGCCATTTCTAAAGTAATCATTGATTCTTAAATCATTTCGTTTTTATAAAGGAATATTAGCAGTGGAAAGAAAGTCTTCAGAGAATCCTAGGGAGTGAAGATGGTGAAGAACCCAAAAGTTCAGGATCAGATTGAGCAATGCGAGGAGGGGTGTACACTGGGAGAATGGCCCCTTTATCCGTGTTGGGGACTCAGGTGTGGTGGACCTGAGAGTGACCTACAACCATGAGGCCAGAGGCATAGACAGCATGTGCAAAGGAGCAGCCCTTCTGGAAAGAACTTTTTCTTTATATTTCCCGGCCTCTTGAAATACTGCACAGATGTTTATACCAGAGAGTACTTGATGCTACAAAACCTTTTGCCCCTTACGAAAATCTAGCCCTCTCTTTCTCTCTGTGCCTGGATCCTTGCTGTCTTAGTACATGATAAAACTATTCACAGTAAATTCCATTTAGAGAGCAAGTACCTTCATTGTGTTCATTGGGTGCTACTTTTATTTTGTAGGTGGGCTTTAGAAGACAAAGAGAATGAAATTTTGGAGAATTCCGCAGGTGTTGCAGGAGACTGGGGAGAAGTTTGGGGCAAGAAGAGCTCAATGCTACTCCTGACAATTGTCTCACAGTGACCATTGTTTATCCTATGGTGTGGATCCATTGAAGTTATTGTGGAGTGGCACCTACATTACTTAAAAGGACTCACACCTACATTTCCTCTTTTGCTACCCACTTCTCATGATCAAGCTTGATTGGTTATATTACTTGATTGGAATAGCTTAAGAGAGTCCAAAGGCAAAGACAATCATAATGACCTAAGAGATATTTAAAGATGCAAAAACAATCTTCTTCCCCAATTTCATGATACTTTATTGCTGGAAACACAAAGTCTCCTAGAAGTTTATCAGATTTCAGAACCAAATGATTTTCAAAAAGAGTAAGGCACTGGGCATTCAGGTTAAGGAGGTTCTCCTTTAAGTACCTAGTTCTTGCTTGCCAACTCGTCCTTTTTTCTCACATTTACTTCATATTTCTCAGGACGAATGTTGCCTTCTACTTCACTGCCAGCCCCTCTCAACCTCAGGTAAGTAAAGAGCTCCCATAGTTAACAAGAGCCCAGCTGCTGGTGTTGCACACAGAAACCATGGGACAGGGTGAGTGAACTCAGTAAGTGTTATCGTCCTGGAGCTTGCCTTTGGGATCGTGGACACAGCATTTAATCTTACCACCTTTATCAGAACGAAATGGGAAACATGCTAGTGTTCCTAGGTGCATACATCATTGAGTAAAGTCCCATGTCTGATATGTCACAAAAGATGTTGGGTGGTTGGTACTAAGCACTGTGGGAAGGATAAGGAGAAGATAAGCAGAAACTGGGGATTATAGACTTGGCAATTGAGATGGGTGGGGAGACAGAGTGTGGAAGGACAGCAAACATTCATAATGGCTGTGCTAAAAATACAAAAACAAGACAGATTCCCATTCCTGTCGCAATACTGGCAGACTGGATTTGTGTCCCATCAGCAAAAATAGTTAGCTATTTTTATGTGTTCCTCAATTAAAAAAAAAATACCTCAAGCAGAACAAATACATGAATTTTTTTTGAGTTTGTTTTTCTGATGACATTTCTAACTACCCTTTTTTTTCTTTTGTGGTTTCTGAAAGAATCTATACTGTAACAAGTTCAAAAACGGGTTCTTGGAACGGATGCTGGAGTAGGGCTTCTAGAGTCTGGTGTTGCAGGAGACTGGAACATCAATCATTTTACTTTAGCTGTATTCAAGCATAGCACAGTCTTAGAGAAAGGTATTCAGGTAACAACTTAGTCCCAAGTACACAACAGTTTAAGGTATATTTACATTGAGATTCTTTACAAAGCACATCTGGCCACCTTCACAAGAATGGGTACTTTTGACTCAGAGATAGTGCCCAAGATTTAAGGTCTAGGGACTTTGACTGAAGTAAACATAAAAGCTGTGGGTGTCAGCATTGGCCTAGCCCTAAGATATCATAGAAATTACTTAGGTTTCACAACATTCATGATGGATTGGTTTTACAACCTGAAAACCACGTTCATGATTTAGGGGAAAGGGTCTGGGACAAACAGAAACAAAAATTCTGGAAGATATGGGCAGAGCCTGTCTCCTCAGACAGCAACAGGCCACCAGGTTGTAAAACCCTATTATCCTTGGCATTGCAGAAAGAGCAGCTGTACACCCCCATTGAAGAAGTGAGCCCTGTGTTTAGCTTCCCTGGTTTCTCTTGTAAGACCTAAACTGAGTCTTATCTATTTGAGGCTCCCATGAATGAGACAAGAGATCGGAGATTGATGTAAAAATCAAGAGGTTTATTAGTCCAGTGCAATGAGGTGGCCTACATCCAGAGTAGAGGCAACCCTGAAAAGATGTTACCAGCAGATTTTATACTTTTTAGGGGTACAGGTTACATTAGCAAGGTTACAGTTTAAACTTATTGGCTAAGTGTATTGGCCTTTGAATCTATTGGCTAGCAAGCATGTGACAGGCATTTGAACTCTATCTGGGACCAGAGGGTCAGGTGACTATTAGTCAGTACATTCTATGGTTTTTCTAAGAATTATTTACTCAAGGATGTTCCTTCCAAGCAGGGTAGGCTGCTGGAACATTGTTCTCCTTATCTCTATTTGTCAGGCACAGGTAGGAAGAAGAATGGGAATTTGGGGACTTTGAACGGTGGGGTGTTAGGTGTAGAGAATTTTCCCTGCAACTTCTTCACTCTGGTGATTATCTGTGTCTCCAAGGCCTTTTTTTCCTCTACAATGGCGATTTCAAATGGCCCACATGATGTCATTGTCATGTTGGGAACAGATAGAGTAGTGCTCCCAAACCTGTGTAAATGAACGCCCACTTTTGTTTGTAGTTCTGGGGATTGAACTCTGGACTTTGCACATGCTACACAAGTGCTCTACCGGCTGAGCCACACAAAAAACTGGTCTTCAACATAAGATTTAACATTCCTTTCTGTGAAAGTTGTCCTATATTCCAATGGCAAAAAAAAAAAAAAAAAAAGGCAGCAGGGCACAATTTGTTTCTCTCTTTTTTTTTCTTTTTTATAATTAATTTTTTAAAGACTTATTTATTTTATGTATGCGAGTATACTTTTGCTGTCTTCAGACACACCAGAAGAGGACATCAGATTCCATTACAGATGGTTGTGAGCCACCATGTGGTTGCTGGGAACTGAATTCAGGACCTCTGGAAGAATAGTCAGTGTTCTTAACCTCTGAGCCATCTCTCTAGCCCCAATTTGCTCTTCTTAATAGTGGCCATTTAAATCCAAGTGATATTTAGGAGACCTAGATAGGTGGGTCAGCAATTAAGGGTGCTTTGTTGCTCTTGTAGATGACCTGAATTTGGTTCCTGGTACCCACACAGTGGTTCATAGCAGCATCTGATTCTAATTCTAGGAAATATAGTGATTTCTTCTGATCTCCTGGGGCACTGTATACATGTGGGTACACAGACATAGATGCAAACAAAACATACACATAAAATAAAAACTGAATTTTTCTTACTAATTAAAACATATTTGGAGTCAGGGGTCAATAACATTCCTTTGGACTTTGTAGTAACTTAGAGATAAATAGGCTGATAATAGTTTGACATATTTATAAGAGTCCAAAAATTTTGGCAGTTTACAAAAAACAGCTAGTAATATGTATTCATTGCTCACAGTAATACTCTTGAGTTATAAAATATGGCTGTTCTGAGTCCATCCTAGGACATCTAAGCTTCTTGGAATAACCCTATTTGTATTTAAATCATGCTCCAAAATACAGTCATACACGGCATAGAAAGATTTGTAAGCAGGAATCTGAATGGCATTTTTAAAATTTTAACATTCTATTTATATCAAATTAGTTCACAAAACAGCATTAGTAAAAGACATTTTACAATACATAATTAAATTCTGACTTTCTTATCTCTTTTTAAAAGTGATATATTTACTAAGTCTGTAAGATACCAGAACTGTTTGGGAAGGTTTCCACAAAACCTTAATCACAAATTTGATGTTTCTTCATAACATTGCCATACTTGAAATTATTGGACTGAATTCTCCACACACATATTTCCCCATTTTCTAAATGTGTTTAAAATGTTAATGTGTTTTTCCAATGGATTTGTAACTGAGGTAAATAGTGAACAATATCTACCTCAGGTACATAGTGCTAGCAATGCTGCTTGTGAGTTAGGAGAGATGGCTCAGAGGTTAAGAGTACACATTGCTCCTGCAAAAGACTGGGGTGTGGTCGCCAGCACCCTCCTTGGGTGGCTCATGAATGCACATAGCCTGTCTTCTGGTTGTAGTGGGGCACCCCACATGTCACACGCATGCGCGCACACACACACACACACACACACACACACACACACACACACACACACACACACGGCTGGGGATCTACTGATACTTGAAAAATACATTTACCCAAAGTCATGAACATATTTTAAAGGCTCAATGTCAAGCTTAATCTTTTGATGTAGGTATATTCTGAAGAATATCTCAGTCAGGCAAAGGTTTAGGAAAGGCTGACAGAAAGCTAATTCTGACAAGGTCGAATTTCTTGAGGAACAGGAACATCTGCTATGCAAGGTGTGGTTTCATATTTCACAAGTACCACTAAGAACTGTTGTCTGACCTTACAGCCTGTGTTTCTCTGACTTCCAAAGAGACTGGCAACAGGGTGCCTAAGTAGAAAGTGGGATGAAGCCCAGTATAAGCGGGTTGTTAAGAACTGTCCATATCATAAGATGGAAAGGCAGGCAGCCTTGTGTAAATGGCTACCCACCTTTGCTGCTCTCTTCCTCATGTCTGGCTCAGCTCCCGATGGGGACCAGCTCATTGCTCAGTATGTAAAAGATGAGCAGATGCCTCAAACAGTGGCCAGTCACTGAGCTCTGCATTGGAAACTCACACTCAGTGGTAGAGAACACAGCCCCATGCAGGTGGGATGATGGTTTGAGTTTCTTCTAACATTTCCTAAGATTAATACATCATGTCTCTCTTCTTCTTGTTCTCAGTATTTTCTATACAAATTTCCTGAAGACGTGGACTCCGTTATCATTAAAGTGGTATCTGAGAAGGCTTATCCGTGTTCAGTTGTCTCTGTTCAGAACGTCATGGTGAGCTATGTCATGTCAGTCCCCTAGCATGTAAGATTACAATGTCCCAGAATAGATGAGCTGGGGACTTGTGTCATCCTTTTATCATTCATCTCTCCCAAATGCCAACATACAAGATGATGCCCACGTACCTGAGTGGGCAATCCGTGTTTGTCGACGCTGATGAGGGATAAACAGTAGCTGGTTTCTCATTGATTTAAAACAATGAAGAAGAAGAAGGCAAAAGAGAATGGGCCATAACAAACAACAAAGAAGCCCAGTTTTGAGTTCAATGAGAAAAATAAAAACCTACCACCGGTTTTGGTTTTAGATTGTTATTGTAACATCAGATCCTTTTTGTATTATAAAACATTAACCAAAAAAAAGGGGGGAGGGTGTTATGTGCTTTAAAGCAACCTTTTTATAGTTCTCTTGAATATAGAGTGACTCTGACATTTTAGGTCAAAGTCCAAGGGAGTTTTGTTTTGGTTTTTGTTTGTTTGTTTGTTTGTTTGTTTTGCAACAGGGTTTCTCTGTGTAGCCCTGGCTGTCCTGGAACTCACTCCATAGACCAGGCTGGCCTCAAACTCAAAGATCTGCCTGCCTCTGTCTCCAGAGTGCTGAGATTAAAGATGTGTGCCACCCTGCCATGAAAGCCCATGTCTTAAGAGGACCATTTCATGACTGTTCTGCAGAAAAGTTCCCATGGTGTCTAGATTAATAAGATTCCCCTGGCGGCAGAGCGCTGACACCTACCCGTGGAAGAACACTGGGTGACACTGCCGATCCCCTCTCTTCTGTCTCTTGTGTGCTTTAGTGTCCGGTGTATGATCTGGACCACAATGTGGAATTCAATGGTGTCTATCAGTCCATGACCAAGCAAGCCGCCATCACACTGCAGGTGAGACATTGCTTCTGAGGTCCCATCAGTCATGGGGTCTAACTGATAGCTACTTGCCTCCTAGACCAAAGGAGAAACCTGTTCATTGTATACCTTGGATCTCTTTTCTTTCTGTAAATTTCTGTTTACAAATGCATAGTGCTCTGTCTACAGTCAGTGCCTGGGTGGTGGTAGGCAACACTACCCTTCCAGGTGTTCTTCTATCCCCTTGGGGCTTCTTGGGACTCTACAATGAGGTAGGAAATAACTCTGACAGACTGCTTATAGGGATAAGACCAGATGGTTCCAATTTATTCAGTGAGGTGTGGCAATTTAGGGTAAAGTTTATTACAGCCATTTAAAGCAATTGAAATTATTAATAATAATTTCTGCCAGTAACACTCACCAAAAGTTAGACTTTGAACTCTAGACAGAGTAACAGATCCAAAGGCATATATGGGCCCTATTTGGGGAGCATTTTGACCTTTTGATATTTGTAACCAAACTGATACTTCGGTAGTGTTTTATAGCAAATTCCAAGGGACAGTCTATCCCAGTCGCTAGGTTGGTACTTAAGAAAGAAATTTTGAGCATCAAGGATTTAATACCCTACATGTCTTGCCATTCACGATTGTTTCTAATGTAGCATATCAGAATGATGTGATCCCCCAAATTAAAAAAAAAAGGACAAAACAAACAAACAACAGAGCAGGTGTTAATTTGCTTTCTAGTGCCATATTAGAAAAACATCATGACAAAAAGCAACTTGGGGAGGAAATGGTTTATTTGGCTTAGACTTTTATGTCAATGTTCATCATTCAGGAAAGCAAGAGCAGGAAGTCAAAGCAGGAACCTGGAGGCAGGAAATGAAACAGAAGTCATGGAAGGACTAATGCTCCTTACTGGCTTTCTTTCTCTGGTTCATTCAGCTGGCTTTTTGATACAACCCAGAACCATCTGCCCAGGACACTATCCACAGGGGGCTGGGTCCTCCCATATCAATCATTAATCAAGAGGATGCTCCACAGACTTGCCTATAGACCCATCTTAAGAAGACACTTTATCAGTTGATCATCTCTCTTCCCAGGTTAATGAAAAGCAAAGCATAGCCACACCTAGAGTCTAGCTACCTTCAGTGTATTTGGCAGTAAATTGCTATTCTTTTTCTGGATGTGTGCTTTGGGTTTTAGACATTTTCTCCGTGAACTAAACACAATACCAGAAATTTGAACATGGCAAAATTGCCTGAGCTAAAGAACTATATACAATGTTCAATTATCTTGTCACCCCCACTTTCACAAATGGGGATGAATTCATGAGTCAGGACTGAAACAGCACAGGTAGAGAAATCAAAGCTAGAGCCACAGCACAGTCCTAACAACCCCAGGCCTGCACTATTTCTTTAACTATTTACTGCATGATTTTAGACAAGTCACTTTTCATTAGATTTTAAAATAAAACTGATACATTCCTGGAAGTGTGCCTGTAATGCCAGCATACAGGATGCTGAGGCAGGAGGAGCAAGAGTTCAAGGTCAACCTGCGTTACATAGCAAGACCATCTCTAGTGTGTGTGTGTGTGTGTGTGTGTGTGTGTGTGTGTGTGTGTGTGTCTGTGTGTCTACATGAATATACAGATGCCATTTGATTATCTAGTCTGTTGGTGTTGCTGTTTATTATGTTTATTACAGTACTAAGTCCTCATGTGGGCACAGATTTTTAAATTCTCCGTGTATACACTTATATTCATTTTTTGGATAAAGTAATGCTTTTGGATGATCTGGAGCAGAGTGTGAGAATGTGGGAGCTCTTTCTGGAGACTTAGAGAATGGGGGAGACCTGTCCTTTTCTTCCTTTTCCTTACTGCCCCTCACCCCCCTGGATTGTCTTTTCCTGGCTGTCTTTCTTCTCTGTGAATCATGAGGTTGTTATGTCTTACACAGAAGAAGGATTTTCCAGATGAGCAGTTCTTTGTGGTGTTTGTGATAAAACCTGAAGATTATGCATGTGGCGGATCATTCTCCATCCAGGGTAAGAGGTGCTGAGGGATACTTGGGAGGGAAGGAAAGGAGGCCAAAAGCTCATCTCTAGTTCTCACTGAGGACCTCACAGCAGCAACTTGACAAGGCACTAGAGACATTTGGATAAAAAATAAAATAAATTCCACATCTAATAGTAGTATTGCTATTATAAAATGTCCCTTAGTACCTTCAGCTTTCTAATATAGTACTTTAACTCCTTGAGTGTTTTATACAATATATTCAACCTCCACTTCTACTACTAACTCTTCTCAGATCCACCCATCACCTCCCCACTTCCTCCCAATGTCTCGTCCTCTTTAATATGTATTTTGTTAGATAACACATAGAGTCCAGTTTGTAATGACTTTATTCCTGGGAGAAGGGTCATCCACTGGAGTCTGTCAGGGGCCACACTTTTTCCCGTACACAGAAGCCATCAACTGCCAATAGCTCCTCAGTAGAGGTGCATGAGCTCCTATCCCCTCAGCGCTAGAATGACGATTGGAATAATTTTGTACAGCTTTTCAACATTTTAAAAAGTTTGATACTAGTCCATATAAAGTGAGGTCACTTAGTAGGCATTTCATTTGCTTCTGCGATATAAATGCAAAAAGGTCTGTTGTCCAGGCCAGGAATGGTGCTTACTGCCAAGACAGCTGACCTAAAGTCCATCCCTGGATTCTATGTGGAGAAAGGGAAACTCAGCTCCAGCAAGTTATTCTCCATAAACAACAGAGAGAGAGAGAGAGAGAGAGAGAGAGAGAGAGAGAGAGAGAGAGAGAGAGAGAATAAGTGAAATAAACATTTTAAAAGTCCATTTTCTATATGCATCAGCAGTCTGCCCTTCTACAAGGATGTACAAGAAAATCTAGTTTTATCCCAATTGCCAAAATTGTACTTTGCAAGACAATAAGAAAGCCAAGTGTGATGATTTATCCCGACAACAAGGGGTTATATAAGCTCTGTTGCAAAGGCAAATAGTTAAGTTGCCCAGAGAGTAGACTGTTAATTGAGAACACAGACCCCCTGCTAATGGGCCATATGTCACCCACACAGAGGGTGTTTTCTGTTGAGTGTATTATGTCTCCCTCGGTGTCAGGTGACATTTCTGCCTGTGTGTACTTAATCTCTTGATTACGTAGCTCTATAGGCATACCAGTGTTGTCTAATGTTCCTGAATAAACTCCAGGGCCTTGGATGACTGTGTAAAGAAAAACATTTTTGCTGGCTAAATGCAAGCTAAGAAGAATGTAATTGGCTGGTTTGGGTGCATTTTCTTGAGATGTCTGTGGGCATCCAGAGGACGGTCAAGTCTTTCACAGTGGAGAAGGAAGCCTGTTGTTCCACTTCATTTATGTCAGTTGGTGCTGCCGAAATGCACCCAAGCAAAGGCCAATCTGAGAGTCTTCAGCAGAGGGACATCTGGCATTAGATGTTGGATCCTCCTTCAGTTCTTGTCCATCGGTCAGAGTGGACTCTGTGTAATACATTGTATAATAATCTGTTCAGAATGGAGGATGAGAGTCTAATATCTGACCCATTGTGTTCTGTGCCTTGTTGGTTTGTATGTTGTTGCTTTGGGGTTTTTGTTTGTTTGTTTGTTTTTTGTTTGTTTTTGTTTTTATTATTGTTTTGTTTTTGTTTCTGTTTTCTTTTTTTCTTTAACCAGAAAATGAAAACCAAACCTGGAATCTACAAAGATCAAAGAACCTGAAAGTGACCATTGTCCCATCCATCAAAGGTTGGTTTTGGCTCTGGAGTGTGGTGGAGAAAGTCCTGTCATGTCCTTAAATGCTAATGTTTCCCTCTCAAGGGGAGCCATCATAAGAATATTAAGGTATCTTTAACTTACAGATAGGACTAGATCTTCTTGAAGAGAAAGAAGGGCTGAAGTGCATTTTGGTGGCAGAGTGCTCGCCTAACTTGTATGAGGCCCAACAGCACAGAAGCGGGGGTGGAGGGAATAAAGAAGGAGAACTAGAGAGAAGAAAGAGGGAGGAGAAAGCAGAGGGGAGGGGAGGAGGAATAATGGAAAGGAGGGATGGAGGCAAGGAGGGGAGGGAGGGATTCACTTCTAGAGTTGTATCCAGCAGCCTTTCCCCCACTTCCATGGGCAGTCACCACTATGAAGCCACTTGTAGAATCCTAGTGGCCTCCCACAGTTCTCAGCTCCAGTGACATTTTATTCGGATGTAAGAGTGGGCATGGTGGAGGTCAATCCTTTAAGTGGTGCTGTCCCCAACACAGTCTTCCTCTTCCCAAGGGACAAGCTGACCAAAAAGCTGTTTCTCTCTCCCCAGAATCTGTGTATGTAAAATCTAGTCTTTTCAGCGTATTTGTTTTCTTCTCCTTCTACTTGGGATGCCTGCTCCTCGTGCTTGTACATCATGTGAGGTAGGTCCACAGGTTCTCGTCCCCTTTGCCTCTCTCTGTGATGCTCAGAACATCGGCTTTGGAACACACTGACTGGCCACTAAGTGCGGTCGTGGGCAAGCTGTTTGCCCTCCTGTACCTGTGCTGAAGGTTTCTCTTCTGTGGAATGAAAGAACGTTTGGCTCGCTTGCAGACCTGAAGTCAATGTCCCACGTAACATGCTGGTAGAGTTTTCATTGTGAAACCACAACAGTAAGGCAACCTGTCTGTGTTTATACCTGAGAATATTCGCTGTAAATCCCGCAGACAGAAGGGAATCGTCAGCTTTTTCCAGCATGGAGTCTGGGAACAAACGGAAGCATTCTGCCAAAAAAGTAAATTGAATGCCTAAAATAAATCTTACTTAGATACATATTACCAGGTGCACCAATTTCCCAGTAAAATGTTTCTTTATGGGGGCAGGGAGAGGCAACCACGCTGTAATTTGAGCAAAGAAATACCCCTGCCTAAGAATTTGGAGCATTCCCCCACACATACCCGTGGTTTTCAACATAAACAAATAAATAAAATTTTATAACACTCTCTGCGCAGGGGGTGGGGGGGAGGATGATCTTTGAGAATTCTGATTTTGTTATGCTTTTCTGCAAAACATCTACAAAAGGATGGTGGGAAGCTTACAGTAAACAAATGGAGTTTTCCCCCCTCTTGTTTTAAACATGAGGAAAAAAAATCAAAGAGAGCAGAGAGCTGTGAGGTCACTGGGCAAACCACACACTAGCCACACACCAACCATGAGAAACGCTCTTTGTTGCCTCCTTGGCGCAGCAAAGGCTCATCTCTCCCTCAGGAAACAACTCTTTCCTACACTCTTATAAAAGTTCAGATGCTGCCTTCAAAACCTCCCGCTCCCCACCTGGGGCATGCCTGTAATCCCAACAGTTTAGAGTCTATGAGAACTACCAATGCCAGCCTGAGCTACAGTGTAGAGACCTTGTCCCAGAAAACCAAGGGCCTGAGCCTCAGCACAACTAAAAAAAAAAATAAAATAAAAACTAATTCATTACTGTCCAAGTCTGGGTGTATTAGGCCATTTGGAAAATGGAAATATATAAAGATACACACACAAATTTTTATATATATATATATATATATATATATATATATATATATATATATAGAGAGAGAGAGAGAGAGAGAGAGAGAGAGAGAGAGAGAGAGAGGAAAGCTCTAAATGCCCACAAATACATATCTCCGGTGAATCCATCAAATTTAGAACAACAGCTGCTTATCAGGATAAAACACTCCTAGTAACACATTACAGTGAGTATAACTCCCCATAGCAGACCAAGAGCTAACTGATAAACACAGAGGAAGTGCTGAAATTGGAAAATCATTTGTAAACAACACAGCTAACACTAGCTCAGGTTAAGAGTGCTCAGTAGAACAAACTCTGTACTCACAGCTAGCTACTTCGGGCTGAGGGAACAGATCAAAACTTCAAGGTCTGCCTGAACTACAGAGTCTCCAGGCAATGGTGGCACATGTCTTTAATCCCAGCACTTGGGAGGCAGAGGGAGATGAATCTCAGTGAGTTTGAGGCCAGCCTAGTCGACAGAGTAAGTTCCAGGACAGCCAGGGGCCTACACAGAGAAACCCCATCTCTAAGATGGAAAAAGAAGTCTGTGGATGTAGCTCAGTAGTAGACCAGTTATCCAGCATGGGCCAGATCTTAGCTTTAATGCAAAGAAAAGCAGTCATCAATGACTGCTAAGTTGAGGAGGGAATTCTGACAAGGAACAGGGTGTTTGTGTGTCCTAAAAGTGTAGCTACATAAATTACCAAGTCAAGAGAGAAAAATAATGAATATGTAGCAGAGAAATAAAACACACTGATCTTTGATTTAGAATAGACCGTTGGGGGAAGGTGAGCCGTGTGTGCCTCCAGATATGACAGCACCTGTAGAGAGGTCCAGCCTTACTCTCTGTAGCTCCTACAAACGTATATTTTGAATCTAACCATGTTAAAGCATCACACACAAAATGTGTCAAAAAGGAGGCAAAAGTTACAGGAGATGTTAGATGTGAAACTGAAGACAATTTGTGTGATTTCAAGTTGGATCTTGCACTAAAAGAAAAAAAATATACATACCATAAAGGACAGTTTTAGGCCAGCTGAAGTTTGAAGTCAGAAGACAAACAATAGACAAAACCATCTGAAATCTTAGCTACTCTGGGTGAAAAACTTGTCTGTCCAATTCAGTGTTAGCCTGAGCTACAGTGACTCAAGTCCCGCCTGGGCAACTTAGAGAGACTGCCTCAGAACAGAAATAAACAGAGGGCTGAGATACAGCTCAGTGACAGAGCACTTGCCTAGCATATATGAAGCCATAGGTTTGACCCCCAGGAACACATTAAATGAATGTGCGTGCTAGCATTAAATTTGAAGAATTTTTTTTCACTCTAGAAATATTGAGGGTAAAATCTGTAACAACTTCAAATGATGCTCAAATGGCAGAAGAAAAAGTTTGTTTACATAAGTATAGATGAGTGCATGCTATAAATTAGCGTACATGTACATACACCTGTGCTGTAAATTAACATATATGTAGACGAATATGTACTGTGCATTTGGGAAAGGAGATCAGAGGAACAGAAGTAAGGCCAGGGTTATTGGTGCAGACACTGCGGTGACAGACAAGAGGCTTGTGAATTCCTGGAAGTCTAGGCTACTGGGTGAGATCCATTCTGAGAAGAAAGCAAAAAAGAAAGGAGAGAGAGGAAGGAAAGAAGGAGGGAGGGAAGGAAGGAAGGAAGGAAGGAAGGAAAGAAGGAAGGTGACAGAAGGAAGCAGGGAGAGAATAGAAGATGGAAAGAGGGAGGAAGGGATAGCAGAAAGGGGAGAAAGACAGACAGACAGAGATGCTGACAAGTGGATCAAGGTAAAGAATGTATGGATAGATATTCCACATTCGATTCTATTTCTCTATTCATCCTTGAAACATCTCTGTAAATTTAAAATTATTTTAAAATATGAGGTGAAAAACAGGGCTTGACATGGGGGTGCCCCAGTGCTCAGTACTCAAGAGTTGGAGCCAGGAGGACAGGGAGTTCAAAGTCATTCATCCTTGGCTACATAGCAAGGCTTAATTAGCTACACAAGATCCTGACTTTAAAAAAAAAAGTCTTAAAAACAAAGGCTTAGGATACAGGCAAATAGAATACCTGGAAAGTAAATATATATGAAGAAGTATCAGGAAAGTATACACATGAAGGACTACCAGCTTGCTATAACAAATTACAGTTATTTATGTGTTACATATAGTTACGTGCCTGGTAGTGCCTGACAGTGTGCTGAGCCCTCAGGGATTGTCTCTTCTGATGCCCTGAGCCACAATTATTGAGATGCTGTGGTTGTTGCTAAGAGGAAGATTAAGAAAATTGAAGCACAGAGAGGTTAAGCAAATTGATCAAGGATTTACACCCAATACTTAAAGGAGCTAGGACTTGAACTCAAACAGTCCTGCTCTAGAGCCTAAAGCCTTCAACAGGCTTGGTCAATGTGAGTCTTGAGTGATAGTTTTGGGTGTAGGGAATCCACCAGAGAAGTCCGATCACACATGCGTTCAAGCCAATAGAAAGTCTTTATTAGCCAGCAACTACACTGGGTGTTCCAGATCCCAGTGTAGTACTGAGCCTTTCTCAGGATGAGCTTTTAAACTACGATGTTCTGGACTGACACACTTCATTTAATAAGACCAGAAGCAGGACTACAGAAGCTAAAATGCAAGGTGAATATATTTTGAGACTTTCCCAGAACTGTATGGACTTTGATGGACCAGATATTCTCATCTTGGCAGGTGGGGCTGTCTAAATACTGACCTTTGCAGCCTGAATGGCACATCCATCATTAGTCAGTTGTGCTAAGGTCTGGGGTCCTGTTACAGTAGAGGCCTGTGAGAAAGGACAGTCCTGGGCCAACAAAGTGTTTATCAGCATACATCTGAGCAAGCTTATGGTTGTCCGGGAGCCAAAAAGTTTCCCATTTTGCCCTAGACGAGCTTCAATGTTGCAGTAAAGAGTCTTCAGCTCCTTAGCCAGACGTTTCCTTCCTATGTTTTAGGTTCAGAAAGCAGAATGACTTTTCTTTAGTCAGCTAATAGGCCCCATCCACACCCAAAGAGACAAAAACTGGACTGAGGTTTAGAGGCTTGTCACCATCTCTAAAGCTGTAAATTCTGTAGCTGGGCAGAGCTTTTGAAATCCGTGCTCTGACTCTGTTGAAAGTTTTCAGCCGATGACTTTGCTCCAGTCAAGTGCCCAAACAGAGACTCTTTCCAAAAATAGGTACACGGAAATAGAAACCCAGAGACATAGAACCATTTGGCATTCTAAATAGGGGACTGAACTAAGGGAAAATGCTAATAGCCGGGTTTCTCCTTCACCGAACTGACTGAAACAAAGTTTTCCATACAACTAAATAAAGCTCCCTCAGCTTAATGCTGTTTGCTTGTTGAGTTCTTTTATTTTATTATCAACATATGTGAGATTTCTAGTCTACAGTATGAGATTGTGATAATAAACACTTGTGACAGACATGGCTCCAGGTCTTGGGGTGCTAAGTGCTTCATGCTCTCTTGTCACCACCATTTCCTTCCCACTTTTACATCCTACCTCAGCATGAATATATTAATAGCCTCTATAATGGATGTTCAGGCTTGGAGTAGAGCCCTCAATATGTGATATGTGTTCTCTTATTCTTATCAACATTCATTAAGCCCGACTATTCAATTCTGGTCACTCATATATCTTTGAATTTTTTTATTTTTTGATATTTTCTTTACTTACATTTCAAATGTTATTTCCTTTCCTGGATTTCCCTCTGGAATCCCCCTATTCCATCCCTGATCCCCCCTGCCTCTATGAGAGTGTTCCCCCCACCCACCTACTCCCTCCAGCTCCCTGCCCTGGCATTCCCCTACACTGGGGTATGGAGCCTTCACAGGGCCAAGGACCTCTCCTCTCATTGATGCCTGATAAGGCCATCTTCTGCTACATATGATACTGAAGCCATGGGTTTCTTCATGTGTACTCTTTGATTGGTTGTTTAGTCTCTGGAAACTCTGAAGGGTCTGGTTAGTTGATATTTTTCTTCCTGTGGTTGAAAACCCTTCAGTCCTTTTTCTAACACCTCCACTGGGGACCCCATTCTCAATTCATTGGTTGACTGAGAGCATTCGACTCTGTATTTTTAGGTTCTGGCAGAACCTCTCAGGAGACAGCTATATAAGGCACCTGTCAGCATGCACTTCTTGGCATCCACAATATTGTCTTGGTTTGGTGACTGTATATGGGATAGATCCACAGGTGGGGCAGTCGCTAAATGGCCTTTTCTTTAGTCTCTGCTCAAAACTTTGTCTCTGTATCTCCTCCTGTAAATATTTTGTTAACCCCTTTTAAGAAGGACTGAAGCATCCACTGGTCTGTGGATTATATCTTGGGTAATCTGAGCTTTTAGGCCAATATCTACTTATCCGTGAGTGCATACCGTGTGTGTTCTTTTGTGATTGGGTTACCTCACTTAGGATGATATTTTCTAGTTCCATCCATTTGCCTAAGAATTTCATAAAACCATTGTTTTTAATAGCTGAGTAGTACTCCATTGTGTAAATGTACCATATTTTCTGTATTCATTTTTCTTTTGAAGGACATAAGGGTTCTTTCCAGCTTGTGGCTATTATAAACAAGGCTACTATAAACATAGTGGAGTATGTGCCCTTGTTATATGTTGGAGCATCTTTTGGGTATATGCCCAGTAGTAGTAGAGCTGGGTCATTAGGTAGAACTATTTCCAATTTTCTGAGGAACCACAGACTAATTTCCAGAGCAGTTGTACCAGCTTTCAATCCCACCAAAAGTGAAGGAGTATTCCTCTTTGTCCATATCCTCAGGTGACTACCATCTGCTGTCACCTGAGTTTTTGATCTTAGCCATTCTGACTGGTGTGAGGTAGAATCTCAGGGTTGTTTTGTTTTTCATTTCCCTGATGAAGTTGAACATTTCCTTAGGTGCTTCTCACCCATTTAATATTCTTCAGTTGAGAATTCTTTGTCTAGCTCTGTCCCCCATTTTAAAATAGAGTTATTTGATTCTCTGGAGTCTAACATCTTGAGTTCTTTGTATATGTTGGATATTATTCCTCTATCAGATATAGGGTTGGTAAGGATATTTTCCCAATCTGTTGGTTGCCATTTTGTCCTATTGACAATGACCTTTGCCTTATAGAAGCTTTACAATTTTATGAGATCCCATTTGTTGATTCTTGATCTTAGAGCATAAGTCATTGGTGTTCTGTTAAGGAAAATATCCCCTGTGCCTATGTGTTCTAGGCTCTTCCCCACTTTCTCTTCTATTAGATTCAGTGTTCCAGATTTTATGTGGAGGTCCTTGATCTACTTGGACTTGAGCTTTGTACAAGGTGATAAGAATGAATGAATTTGCATTCTTCTGCATGGTGACTGCCAGTTGAACCAGCACTATTTCTTGAAAATGTTGTCTTTTTTCCACTGGATGGTTTTAGCTCCTTTGTCAAAGATAAAGTGACCATAGGTGTGTGGTTCATTTCTGGATCTTCGATTCTATTCCACTGATCTACCAGCCTGTCTCTGTACCAATACCGTATAGGTTTTTTTTTTTTTTTCAATCAAGATTGCTTTGTAACACAGCTTGAAGTTGGGTATTGTGATTCCCCCAGTAGTTCTTTTATTGTTGAGAATAGTTTTTGCTATCCTGGGCTTTTGTTATTCCAGATAAATTTTCAAATTGCTCTTTCCAACTCTATGACTAACTGAGTTGGAGTTTTTTATGGGGATGGCATTGAATCTGTAGATTGCTTTTGGCAAGATGGCCATTTTTACTATATTAATCCTGCCAATCCATGAGCATGGGAGATTTTTCCATCTTCTGAAATCTTCCTTCAGAGATTTTTTTCTTCAGAGACTTGAAGTTCTTGTCATACAGATCTTTAACTTTCTTGGTTAGAGTCACAACCAAGGTATTTTATATTGTTTGTAACTATTGTGAAGGGTGTCGATTTCCTAATTTCTTTCTCAGACTGTTTATACTTTGAGTAGAGGAAGGCTACTGATTTGAGTTAATTTTATATTCAGACACTTTGCTTAAATTGTTTATCAGGTTTAAGAGTTCTCTGGTGGAAATTTTGGGGTTACTTGTTTTTATTATTATCATCTGCAAATAGTGATATTTTGACTTCTTCCTTTTCAATTTGTATCCTTTTGAGCTCTTTTTGTTGACTAATTGCTCTGGGTAAGACTTCAAGTACTACTGAATAGGCAGGGGGAGAGTGGGCAACCTTGTCTAGTTCCTAATTTTAGTGAAATTGCTTCAAGTTTCTCTCCATTTAGTTTGATGTTGGCTACTGGTTTGCTGTATATTGCTTTTACTATGTTTAGGTATTAATTCCTGATCTTTCTAAGACTTTTAACATGAAAGGGTGTTAAACTTTGTCAAATGCTTTCTTAGCATCTAATGAGATGATCGAGTGTTTTTTTTCCCCTTTGAGTTTGATTATATAGTGGATTATGTTTATGTATTTCTGTATATTGAACCATCCCTGCATCCCTGAAATGAAGCCTACTTGATCATGATGAATGATCATTTGATGTATTCTTAGATTTGGTTTGTGACAATTTTACTGAGTATTTTTGCATCAATGTTCTTAAGGGAGATTGGTCTGAAGTTCTCTTTCTTTGTTGAATCTTTCTGTGGTTTAGGTATAAGCGTAATTGTGGCTTCTTAGAAAGTGTGTTGGTAGTGTTCCTTCTGTTTCTATTTTGTGAAATAGTTTGAAGAGTATTGGTTTTAGGTCTTCTTTGAAGGTCTGATAGAATTCTGTACTAAATCCATTTGGTCCTGGTTTTTGTTGTTGCTGTTGGTTTTGTTGTAGTTGTTGTTGTTGGGGTTTTTTTGGGTTTTTTTGTTATTGTTGCTTGTTTTTTGTTGGGAGATTTTTAATGACTGCTTCTGTTTCTTTTGGGGGTTATGGGACAGTTTAGATGGTTTATTTGATCCTGATTTAACTTTAGAACCTGGTATCTGTCTAAAAAATTGTTTATTTCATTCAAATTTTCCAGTTTTGTTGAGTATAGTCTTTTGTAGTAGGATCTGATGTTTTTTTAAATTTCCTCAGTTTCTGTTGTTATGTCTCTCTTTTCATTTATGATTTTGTTAATTTGGATACTTTCCCTGTGCTCTCTGGTTACTCTGGCTAGGGGTTTATGGATCTTGTTGATTTTTTTTTTTCAGACAACCAGCTCCTGGTTTTGTTGATTCTTTGTATATTTCTTTTTATTTTTAATTGGTTAATTTTGGCCCTGAGTTTGATTATTTCCTGCCTTTTACTCCTTTTGGGTGTATTTGAATATTTTTGTTCTAGAGCTTTCAGGTGGGCTGTCAAGCTGCTAGTGTATGCTCTCTCCAGTTTCTGTTTGGAGGCACTCAGAGCTATGAGTTTTCTTCTTAGTAGTCCTTACATTGTATCCCATAAGTTTGGGTATGTTGTGCCTTTATTTTCATTAAATTCTAAATAGGCTTTAATATTTTTCTTTATTTCTTTTTTTTTTTTTTTTTTTTTTTTTTTTTAGTACGGAATAGAGTTTATTCAGGTCATGGGAGAGTTAAGAGGGTGGTAGAGGCAGAGAAAGAGAAGTAGAGGAGTAGAGGCCGGCCATGAGCATGTGGGAGAGAGGGGGGAAGGGAAATGGGAGAGCAAGGCTGCAAGAGCACAAGGGCAGGAGAGGCCAAGAGAGTTTTTTCTTTATTTCTTCCTTGACCAAATTATCATTGAGTAGAGCGTTTTTCAGCTTCCATGCATATGTGGACTTTCTGACGTTTTAATTGATATTGAAGGCTAGCCTTAGTCCATGGTGTTCTGAAAGGATACATGGGATTATTTCAATCTTCTTGTATTTGTTGAGGCCTGTTTTGGAGAAGGAACCATGAGGTGCTGAGAAGAAGGTATATTCTTTTGTTTTAGAATGAAATGTCCTACTATTTCTGTTAAATCCATTTGGTCCATAACTTCTATTAGTTTCACTGTGTCTCTGTTCATATTCTGTTTCCATGATCTGTCCAGTGAAGAGAATGGGGTGTTAAAGTTTCCCACTATTATTCTGTATGGTACAATGTGTGTTTTGAGCTTTAGTAAAGTTTCTTTTATGAATGTGGGTGCTCTTGCATTTGGAGCATAGATGTTCAGAATTGAGAGTTCATCTTGGTAGATTTTTCCTTTGATGAGTATGAAGTGTTCTTCCTTATCATTTTTGATAACTTTTGGTTGAAAGTAAATTTTATTCGATATTAGAATGACTACTCCAGCTTGTTTTTTGAGAACATCTGCTTGCAAAATTGTTTTCCAGTCTCTTACTCTGAGATAGTGTCTGTCTTTGTCACTGAGGTGGTGCATTTCCTGTATGCAGCAAAATGCTAGTGTAATTGAAAAGTCTGGTGTAATTCTGATAGGTCTGCCTTTATATGTTACTTGACCTCCCCCCCCCCCTTACTGCTTTTATTATTCTCTCTTTGTTTTGTCCATTTGGTGTTTGACTATTATGTGACAGGTAGAATTTTTTTTCTGGTCCAATCTATTTGATGTTCTGTAGGCTTCTTGTATGTTCATGATCACCTCTTTCTTTAGGTTAGGGAAGTTTTTTTTTTTTATAATTTTGTTGAAGATATTTACTGGTCCTTCAAGCTGAAAGTCTTCGATCACTTCTATGCCTGTTATTTTTAAGTTTGGTGTTCTCATTGTATCCTGGATTTCCTGAATGGTTTGGGTTAGGAGCTTTTTGTATTTTGTGTTTTCTTTGATTGTTGTATCAATGTTTTCTATGATATCTTCTATCTCTTGTATTCTATTGGTGATGCTTGCATCTATGATTCCTGATCTCTTTCCAACGTTTTCTATCTCTAGAGCTGTCTCCCTTTGTGATTTCTTCATTGTTTTTATTTTTGTTTTTAGATCCTGGATAGTTTTGTTCATTTTCTTCTCCCATTTGGTAGTGTTCTCCTGTATTTCTTTAAGGAAGTTATTCATGTCCTTCCTCATGTCCTCTATCATCATTATGAGATATTATTTTAAATCTGAATCTTGCCTTTCAGGTGTGATGGGATATCCAGGACTAGCTGTAGTGGGAGAACTGGGTTCTGATAGTAGCCTTTGTTTCTGTTGCTTATGTTCTTGCACTTGCCTCTCACCATCTGGTTAGCTCTAGTGCTTCCTGTCCTAGCTGTCCCTGGCTGGATCCTGTCTTTCTTGAGATCCTGATTGTGTCAGAACTGCTCAGAGTCCAGGTGTCTCTGGGATCCTGTGATTCTGGGATCCTGGGATCTTGAGTGTGTCAGAGCTCCTGGGAGTCAAGCTGCCTCTGAGATACTGAAACCCCAATGTGAACAAGCTTCTGATGTCCTTGAGTGTGTCAGAGCTCCAGTGCTCCTAGGTGTGTCTGATCTCCTGGGAGTCGAGCTTCCTCTGGGACCCTGTGATCCTGGGCCTGTTAACATACCTGTGTTCCTGGGATCCTATGTTGCTGTGATCCTGGGCATGTTAGAAGACCTGGGTGACAGTCTTCCTCTGGGTGTTATGGGGATAGGGACAGTACTAGTGTCCAAAGTCTGCTCAGCATCTTTGATTCTTTATCCATTTCTGTGTTGTTATTTTAAAAATAACTATATATATATATATATATATATATATATATATATATATATATATATATATATATATATATATACACATCCACATATACATACATATACATATACAGTATTCAGGTGTCTCAGAAGAAGGTGGGTCAGCTAATGGTTCTATTTTGATTGATATCTCCAAATAGTACATTTAGAAAAACAGCTTTTTTGAGAAGAAAAACACAAACCATCAACTCATTTCTTGAGTGTATACAGTTCAGAGACTTTTCGGTTAATCACAGCTGATCTCAGAAATCTCAGCTAGATGTGACCACAAAGTGTAACCAGCTGGCAGGTCCTAGACTGGCCTTTTAGTCTGATATTCCAACAGGCTAGCCTGGGAGCAAACAGACAAATACAAGCCCCATGCTACAGGCTCAGAGGTCCCCCCCCCCATATCTACTGGAAGGTGAACAAGTCATGAGGCCAGCCCCGTTTCCAGACTGATTGTCAAGGTGCACCATCTCATCCAACCAAGTATAAGTCTCATCTGCTATTTTTTTCAAATTTGCTAACTAGATGATACTTTCTGCCTCACCTTAGCTGTGGAAATTATTTAACTTCTCTCATGGAAAACTGTAGTGGTTTCACAACCTAATTCAAGTGTGGATGAAGCTCATTATGCCAAGTGCTTTATATTCTTGAAGCCTAGATAATTACTTGCCCATTAGCACCACCAAATTTGATCAGAACAACGTCTTCCACGGTGTCTTTTTCTGGATGAAACAGTCAGGCTGAATCTTAACTGTTCTCCTTAGCGATATGCTTTGTCACTCAACAAATACTTAGCTGGCATCTCCTGCATGTCCAATCCTAACCTGGAGGCTGAAAAGCAAGAGTCTACACGCTCTCCTACCACCTCGACTACAAAGGGGAGAAACACACAGGCACATAAGCCGGGGAGGAATGAACTCAATAGTAAAGTTGAGAATGGCTACAGTGACCCCGCTTTGGGTTTGATGTGATTGACAGACAGCCATTTGGAAGCACAGCTATCCAGCAGTGTCAGGATCTAGCAGGGACAGTGACTTTGCAGGAAGCAAGAGCAAAGGCCCTGGGGCAGGGATAAGTGGTGTCTAAGAGAAAAAAGAAGCCCGTTGACAGAAGATAGGCATTACACCTTGGGGAAGGGTCATCTGAGAGTGAGTAAGCGTGTGTTAAAGTGTGAGCCCTTCCGGCCTGCTGTACTTCCTGCCCTCCCTTCAATCTCACATAAACAAATAGAAACTCACGAATTTACGTAATAATTTGATTGACAGTGCCAAACAGTACACATAGGGAAAATGGCTTCTTTGAGACAAAATTTACAAACCATGAACTCATCCCTTCAAAGCACTCTCTGTTAAGGGGTTTTGGTTCACAGATGCATGGCCATTACCCCTAAATCTTGCATTTCAGAATAATCTCATCACAGCAAAATGAGACTACACAGTACCAGATCCAATACAAAAGCAATTTTATTTCCATATGCTAGCAGTGAACAGTCTGAAATTTTTAAAAAAATCCATTTACAAAAGCATCTAAAGGAATAAAATACTGAGGAACATAGTTTGAAAATTAAGTGTTAGGGTTATGTATGCTGAAAATGGTAAAACATCTCTAATGAAATTAGAGAACAGTTTCCTTAAAAAAAAGGGGGGGGGGAGCTTCACATGGTCACAGGTTGGCCTACTTGCTGTTAGGCAGTGTGTCCTACAGAATAATGACCATGAAAGAATGCCCAGTCTTAATCCTCAGAACTTGTGGACATTTGTTACTGTGTGTTGCCAAGAGAAGTTTTGCAGTGATAATAGGATTGTGAACAGGATCTTAGATTATCAACACAGGACTAACATAATCACAAGTGTCTAACGAGGAAGCTGGAGAGATGGCTCAGAGGTTAAGAAGGATTCCAGCTCTTCCGGAGGACCTGAGTTTGATTCCCTGCACTAGTTTCAGGGGGATCACAACCACCTGTAACTCCAGCTTCTGGGGAATCAGATGCCCTCTTCTGGTATTTGGGGGCAGTGCACTCATGTGCAAATACTTATGCACAAACACACATACACATAAACTAAAATAAATAATTTCAGAAAAAAAATGCTTCAAGGGCATAAACAGACACTTCTCCAGGGACTATACATGGGCAGCCAATAGGCACATGAACAGATGTTCATCATTAACCCTTAGAAAAATGCAAATCAAAGCTGCAATGAGTTGCCAAATTCTAAAGGTTAGACTTAATTAAAAAAATTAAGTATAAAATGAGAATTAAAAGGACTTTAGAAAAATGGGAATCCTCAGACTTGGCTGGTGGAAGTGTGAAGCATTGCTTGTTCTATAGCCTTTGTGGAAAGCAGTTTGGAAGATTAAAACATAGTGTGGCCTCATGTGCAGCAGCTCATATCTGGGTATATACCAAGAGACATGAAGATCGATCTATAGAAGACCATGAACACAAATGGTCACAGCTGTGTTCTTAGTACACATCAAAGAGGCACAATAAACGGTACCCATTAATGGAAAACAAATAAAAAATCCACATACACTGGAATATTATTCAGCCATAAAAATATTAGTGAACTAATACAACATTGAAAATAGATGCTGTATCAAGGAAACCAGTCAAAAAAGTTCATGTGTATTGTGGTTTCATTTATGTAAACTATCTAGAGGAGATAAATTTATAAAGACAGAAGGTAGATTGGTGGTTCCCAAGGGCCAGGGGAAAGGAGAGAAAGAAGAGCAATTGCTACAGACATACAGCTTCTTTGGAGGGGGCCATGACAATGTTCTAAAATTAGATCGTGGTGACAGATGCACAAGTCTTTGAATATATTATAACACATTGAATTGTGTGCTTTAAAAGACACTTTTTTGTGATATAAGTTTATATCTGAAAATGAATGGATGTTACTAAATAACGTTCATGCCTGAGAACAAAATTACTGGATATATGGTGAGTCTGTGTTTGGCTCTCTGGGGAATCGGCAAATTGCCTTCCAACGTGGCCATGCCATTTTAAATTCCCACCAGTAATTTCTCCAAAGGGCCATTTTAAAAGGTCTTAAAAGACAAGTTTTCAACAGAGTATAAAGGAAGAAAATGTGAAATGCTGACTCATGAGAGAATTTGTACATGTGTGTACATGTATGTTTGTGTGCATGCTTGCTTGCAGGTTCCAGAGGAAATCCATTGATGGAAGCTTTGGCTCCAGTGACGGTAAGAGATTCCTTGGTTAGTTCCTAATCCCTATTGGTGGTGCATGATGCAACCACATCCTATTTGGTACCTTTGGTCCTCTATTGACCTTCCACAGGTGGCAGACCTAGCAAGAAAGTTTAGAGTTGGTATCTACTGAGATATAGATCCCACATGAAGGATCTGTAAACGCCCAGGATGCCTTTGATTATTCACAGAGCATTTGCAACCATTCGTCTTTTTCAGATGTTGTCTCAGCCCTGAGATGGAGCTGTTCACAGATACTGTTTGTACCCCAAGGCTTGGGAAGAGTAACAAGAATGTGTTGTTGATTCTTGTGCAGTGCACTTTCCTCTAACTGAGAAAAAGGCTTTGTGTGTCTGTTTAAGCATGTAGAAAGTGAAACTATTTGAGGCTAGTAGGCACAGTAAAACATGTAGTAATTGGAGAGTCCAGAGTACTTAGACATCTAACCTGTTCCTCCTCTCTGAGAATTCATAAAGGATTTCAACCGTCTGATATTTTCATTAAAACTTAAAACATCAGATGTGCTCAGGGTGACAAAGCCCAGGTCACCATAAGCTCCCTTGCTCTTTGGGAAGGAGGGAAAACTGAAACTGCAGAGGAGATGGAACTCAGTTGAAGTCAGGTTCAGTTCTGTGCTTTCCATACTTGAGTCCACAGAATCCTGGAGCGATACCAACTCAACCTTCAACCCAGCAGGGTTTTCTCCCTTTGCTGGAAGGCTTGATAGTACTTTCATTGTCTTCCTTAACAGGCAGCTTGTCTATTTTTCCAACTCCCCCACCCACAAGTACTTTGTCTTAATAAACATTCAGCTGCCAATATAAAAGACTGAAAAAATACTTTTCTCACTGTTGTTTATAAAATGCTTCCATTCATTTGCCTGGAGCTCATAATATATATTGAGCCCTTTAGCCCAAATCCAGTAAGTTAGGTACCCTCTGAATGGAAGGTTCAGTTTCTTCCAATGTATAAGTGAGGTAATTTTGTGTTCTATAGTTCAGAAGTGGTCCTCAAACTTCAAAACATCCATCAACTGGGCTCAGGCTTGAATCAGATCATTGCTGAAAGTCAGGTACTCTGAAAATAGCAAAGAGATAGAGGCGCCTTCAGACAACAGACAAAATGGAGGGGTCATATGGACTGGAGGTGTACTCATTGTCTTCCTGTGGATTCACGGAGCAGTGGCAATTGCTGCAGGATAAGCCTTGGACTCACTTCTAGACCAGTGGCTCCTGTGTCTGCAATTGAAGAGGGTAGCCTTCAGAGTAGATGGCACATAATATACTAGTCTTTTTCTCGGCTGGCCCCTGCATTCTTTATTGTTCTCCAAGGGATACTGGGGAGATTGGTCAAGGCTCACACCCTCACGAGAGAGATGTAAGAGGATGTCTAAGAGAAGCTCCCCCAAAGTTCTGTCTCATGTTCTCTTGTAGGCTGCATCCTATCCTTATTGTTAACTCACTATAAAGAGATAGTTCCATGGCTGTGGTGTCGCTCAGTTGGCAGAGCGGCATGCTAGCTTGCTGCAAGCCCCAGGTTAAATCCTCAGCACTGTATAAACAGACTGCATTGGCACATGCCTGTGATTCTAGCACTTAGGAGGTAGAGGCAGGAGGGTCAGCAGTCTCCTACATCATCCTCTGAACTATGTAATGAGTTCAAGAACAGCCTGGGATGCATGAGATCTGTCTCAAAAAAGGGAGCAGATCAAGTAAATGTACGTTTAGAATTAATACGAAGTCCTCTCTGCCTAAGACCATAGTTTTTCTGAACATCAACATTATTGACATTACAAGATTCATAATTCTTAGTTATTCAGGATATACCTTATTGCGTTGGGTTAAAGTTTCCTTGCAACAACTAAAAGTGTCTTAGCTAGACATGGGGTAAAGCTGGAACAGCACCAATTCCCATGCACCAGCAGCTGGGCACAGACTGAGGATGCTTAAAGAAAGCAGGTATTGGGCTGGAGAGGTGGCTCAGTGGTTAAGAACATTGACTGCTCTTCCAGAGGTCCTGAGTTCAAATCTCAGCAACCACATGGTGGTTCACAAACATCTGTAATGAGATCTGATGCCCTCTTCTGGTGTGTAGGAAGACAGCAACCATGTACTCATATACATAAAATAAATAAATGAATCTTTAAAAGAAAGATTATATATTTTTTTTTAAAGAAAGCAGGTGTTTTCTTCCATTCAGTAAGTACAAAGCAGGTGTGTTCACTCCAGACGGCTTTGAAATAGGGTGGGAATAAGGAACCTTTGTGCAAAGAGAAGGTATAGGCCAAGATGGCACTACCTCTGTTGTCCCAAGACCAAGAGTGAGCCAAGACCTAACTAGCCAAGACAAGAGCAAAAGAATGGCAAGCTCCAGCCAGCCAGGGAAGAACCGCTAGTGACCTTCACAATTATGGAGCTGAGCCCAGTAAGGTCAGCCAGGAGAAAGAGCCAGAGAAGAATGAGTTACTGAGAGACACTCACGAGAGAAACCTTTAGAGGAAAACAAGGCTGTGGAAATGTCTTTCCCTCCTATCAGCAGGACCAAGAGTCTACGAAGAGCAGGGATTCCATGGTGCAGGTTCTCAAAGGGCAAGAAATCCCATTAGATTTGACATATGTGTTGTCCAGTCACTGGGAAGCTGGACATTTTGCTTGCATGTAGCCATTATTTTGTTGCACGTGTTTATGTATGTGTGCATGTAATGCATTTTAAATATATACAATAAAAGTAAATTTTTCAAAAGGAAAATAAGTTTTAGCAGATAGCAGTACAATGAATCGCCCTCTATCCACTGTCCAGAAGGCTGGGGAAGCTACCTGATCTCTCAGCACTTCTGTTTGATCATGTTTAAAATGGTGACAATAATAACCCGTACCTCTTAGGGCAGCTGAAAATCAAGAGTGTCTGACACAATCCATTCTCTTCAGTCTGAGGGAATGGCAGCATCAGTCACAGCAATCAAAGCCTCAGGAGCGGTGGTGGCTCTGCTCCTCGTGGTGCTTTTGGGCAGCAGGAGCAGGGGCATCAGCCAAAGGCTATGCTATAATGAAGCCAGAGCTGGTCCAAGTCAAAAGGAGACAGCATCTTCGCACAACATTCTCTGTGCGCACCAAATTTGATTCTTAATGTTGAAGAGTCTAAAGTTAGACTAAGAATATAACTCAGTGATTGAGTGTTTTCCTATCTCATGCAAGGCCTTAGATTCGATCCCCAAAGCATATGTATCCACCCCCACATGGCCCACACAATGTGTCTAAAGATAATCATTTTGTCTGCTTTGAACTTGGGTGTAAAGCATGTAAGATGTTGATACCATGTAGTGTACTTAAGGGTTAGTCCAAGGAAGTTCCGAGAGCTCAGCTCTCTACAAGATAAATTTGTCAAGACCAGTAACAATGCCAGGGAGTCTGGTTTCTGAGGGTCAAAGTCTACATCCTTCAAGCCCTGGGAACAGCCTTGCCTGCCAGGAACACTGCATTAGCTCCAAGGCTTGCTGACCAGCTGAGACAACTCTTAACGAATTCACCAACGGGAGGGAGGAAAATGAGTCCCTTAGGCTTGGGTTTGTCTCCTGTCTGAAGCTTTTGAATTTGGCACATAGTGGGGTAATCAATAGGGACACAGTGGGTATGAAAGCTAAAAACACAGACTGAAGCCTAGAGAGTTCAAAACAAGCCCAAAACTGGGATACAGGAAGTTCACTGTGGCTAGGCAGTGTTTAGAGAATCTGTGTTGCTTACCCCTGTGGTACACTTAGCTTTTATGTAACAACGAATCACATTTTCATCAGAGAATACCGAAATGTACTGAGAACAAAGGTGTTTTCCAAATAGTAAGTGTGTTTACTGAAAAATATGTCCCTACCACATCATGTGACACCAGTTGCCTGGGGATGGAACTGAATGGCAGAGAAACTGCAGGAAATATGAAAGGTCCTGGATTCAGTTCCTCAAATCATACAGAAATGAGAAAGAAAAGGAGGGAGGGAGGGAGGGAGGGAGGGAGGGAGGGAGGGAGGGAGGGAGGGAGAAACAGAGGGAGAACAAAAAAGAGAAATGGGGGAGGGAGAGTACGCTATGATACAGAAAGGTGACAGGCTAGATTTGGCCCTAATCACCCACAGTGATGAGTCCTGTATTAAAGCGGAAAGAAAATCAAATTTAGAGCATGCTGTTTAGCAACTCAGCTACTTCAAGTCAAGTTGTTTGACTTCAGCAGCTGAGGGTAAAACATTTCCCTCTTTTCTGTTTTGTCTTGTTTTTCCTGCAGGCTCTGGAAATATGGCTGTCTCACATCCCATCGCTGCCAGTACGCCTGAAGGGAGCAATTATGGGGCAATAGGTACGTCCCACAATGAGTCCTTTAGAACTCTTTCTTTGTTCTGCAGAGAGTAATGCAAAAGGTGAGGCTGCTCTTTGGTGGAAAGGATGAACTGGCTGGAAATCTGGACCGCTTCCAGTGTTCTCTGGAGTTCTGTTGTTCAGTTTCTTGGGTCTGCTAGCTCCCCTTTGGCTGAACTCACTACAGTGGTTGCCATCAACTTGCAGAACCCATTTGGAACTTAAAATTTTTTTTATAACATTTTCATTTTATTGATTTTGTGGGAGGAACATGTGAATATTGGTGGCTAGAAGAAAACTTTCACCATATGAGTCTCAGAGACTGAACTTAGATCAGGAGGTGAAGCAGCAAGCACCTTTTACCCACTGACCCATCTCCCCAGCCCCTTGGGCACTTAAACATCTTGTCTGTCTGTCTGTCTGTTTGTCAGTCAGTCTGCCTATCTCTGTCTGTCCATCTGTCTTTTATATTTTTGTTATTGTATATGCCATATGTGTTGCACATGTGCTAAGGTCAGGGAACAATTCTAAGTTCTCTCCTGCTGCTCTGTGAGATCTGAGGATCAAACTCAGGTCACCAGGTCTGCACACAACGGTCCTCCACCCTCTTTGCTATCTTGCCAGCTCCCCAGGGAGATGAGTTTAGGGCTTGAAAGACTTGGCGCAGCTAGCAGTATCCGTTGAACAGCTGCCTTCCTGGGTGTCCTCGGAGCTAGAAGATTCGGGGAGTGAGGAGACTAAGGCAGTGTAGCAAGTGAACGTGGCTGTAGCCGAACAATCCTTTACCCCAGCTAAATTCACAGTGAACCTGGTCAAGGCCACCAAGTTATCTACTGGGAAAACCTGAAAGGAACCAAGTTCCCCCATACCTGTCTAGTATGTCAGGAGTGCACAGAGTCCTGTCCCTGACATTCTGATTGTGAATGGTGCACGTTAAACAGTCCACAGAGAGGGGCTACAGGCCCAATCTGTTATTCTGTAACTTGGAGCACGTGGGCTCAGCGTAGGCTACTTATTCTTAGTTCGGTGAGAACAGTATTTAAAAAAAAAAAAAAAATCTAAACAGAAGAAATAAAGCGGAAGGTAGTTCATGTGCTCGAGCTGCCCAAATCCCATCTGTTCGAGAACATTCATGGGAACGGAAGAATCCTTCCTGAGAATGCTGTTTTTGTCACATAAGGATAGACATGGCATGTGGGGGGTTTCTCTGGATAATTATTCTATGAGAAATGTTCAGCAGTTGGGTATGTATATGTGTTCATCCACGTGTGCAATCAAAGCTATGCATGCGTGTTGCTATAAATTGTTTGTATTTTAAAATATGAAACAGGAAATACAAAGACAATATTATTGCTGCATCCAGATATCTGCAGAAAAGATTCTATTATAGTCTTTACAGTCAGCCCTAGAAACAGACAAATTAAATATAAAATGGAAGAGAAGGAAAAAAATGGCATTCACTTGAGGAAGCAGCCCAGGCGCAGGTCTTGCTGGTAAAGGGTTCGTCTGGATGAGCATAGTTCTTGTTAGAATGAGCAAGCCTGCACTTCCTGCAGAGGGGTGGGCTCTGTAGAGCGTTCTTGGCTTTTAAAGGCAGGGGAGTTTTCTGTTTCAGATGAGTCGAGTTCCAGTCCTGGAAGGCAGATGTCTTCTTCTGATGGCGGGCAGCCATGTCACTCAGACACTGACAGCTCTGTGGAGGAGAGTGACTTTGACACTATGCCAGACATTGAAAGCGACAAAAACGTCATCCGCACCAAGGTACCCACACACCCTGACTGCATCTGACAAAACAGAAGAAAGTTTAGTAGTAAAATAAACCTCACCGGTGCTTCTGTCTCCTCACTTCTTTTCCTTGAAGGGAAGCCGAGACTTGTAGAGGGTTTAAATGAAACATAGCTAGAGCCCAAGACAATAATCTCTTCATTAGAGCCTTTCTTTGGGATGGGGGATGAAAAAGAACAGGGTGCTCCGTATTCTCAGCACCCAGGTGTCTGTGAACAGGGACCCAGATGGAAGATGAGATTCACCTCAGACTGTTCTGGGAAGTTTCCCCTTTTCTACACATAGCAGCCTTTGAGAACAAGGACCATTTCTTTCTGGAATATGCTTAATACAGTGTATTTTACCACCAAAAGGTCCGAGTATAAATCACACAGTTTCGACTGTATGCAATTCAGGAACTACAAAGTGGGCAGATGTGAGAGTCGAGCAGTCTGAGCTTGCACTGTGTGAAACATCCGGCACTCCTGATAGGGTTCTCACATCAGCCAAGGAGAACGGTGGTGTTTTTATTACAGTGTCCTGAGAAAAACAAAATGAAAGGAAACAGCTTGATGAATCATTTCAATCCCCAGTAGGGAGTAAATGAATGAACTTTCTGAAGTTCTCCTTTGTGTCCTATACAAGAAAAGTCAAGCTCAGGTCTGCATTCTCTTCCCGTTGATGCCCTAGATGTTCTTGTACCTGTCGGATCTGTCCAGGAAGGACCGGAGGATTGTCAGCAAAAAGTATAAGATTTATTTTTGGTAAGTAGGTGACCAGTAATGTCATGGTTTCCTTAAAAATATTGGCCTATTGAAATCTATTTATTTGTATGTATGTGTGTACTATAGTGCTGGAGATCAATCCCAGCGCCACACACAGGACAAGGGAAGTCCTTTATCACTGAGCTATGCTCTCGGCCCCTAAACGCTACTTGTATCATGTGGAGTTCATGTTTAATAAGGCACGGGAATGGATGATGGTGTCTCCAACTTGGAACATAAAAGGCCTGTAATGTGCCTGCTCCTGTGGGCATCCCCTGGGCGTCCCATGGGCGTCTGCCCATTCCTGTGGTCCTCCACCCATACCCAATACCCATGGGCATGTCCCTTCACCCAGTCAAGAGGCTGAGCTGCCTAGCAAGGGGCCCTCCTCTACTCAGAAAGCTCCAGACCAACTGTGGTCCTCTTGTAATATGTCCCTAAATTTTAAATTTCTGAAGACTCCCCTTACTCCTGGGTGCAGACATTAGAATGAAGCCAGGAACAAGGAAGCCAATGAGATTTCACAGCTGTCATTTTGGAATTAAGTTTTACTTAAGAGCCTCTCCAAGGTCACTAGTTGCTCACACTCTAAGCATATTTAACCTAAGTGTACTAAAGTTATATACGAAGTTGATTTTAGACTGCTTTACAAATGATTGTACAAAGAAGGGAGGAGGAGAACTTCAAATCATTATGTGCCAACTGGTGAGTTTTAAATACATCATTTCAGGTCAGGCACGGTGGCACTGTCTGTAACCACAGATCTTGAATCATCACAGGTTCAAGACCAGCTTTGTCCACATAGCAAGTTCTAGGCCAGTCAGGGCTACCAAGCAAGACTCAGTTATCAGTGCAAGGATGCTCTGTCTTAACCAAACCAATAGCTGGAACCAAGGTAAGTTTGTGTACTTCCTTCTATCACCTCTGGTCAAATTCTGCCTACCAAATGTTCAAAGGGTAAGGGGAGGCAGACTAGAGAACCAGAGCTATACCGTCAGTCCTAGTTGCTTTTGCAAGCTTACGGTAGAGTTGTACAGTGGAAATATTCTTTTTAGAAGCTGAGCAGAGTCCACCATTATGTTGGAAATCACTGTCTCTGGTTCCTTCTGTCGTAGGAACATCATCACCATTGCTGTGTTTTATGCACTGCCTGTGATACAGCTTGTCATCACCTATCAGACGGTGAGTGCTGCCCTGCCCAGATGCTCAGCTTCCATTGAAGGGAAGCCACTGCTCTGCCTGTGTGAGAGAGAGAGATAGAGAGAACCTGAAGAGGCTTGAGATACTGAATCTCCTCAAACTGAAGTCATACGCATTTGGGAGTTCCCTGCTATAGTGCTGGGCATCAAACTCAAGACCTATAAAAGAGCAGTGTGTGTAGGGCTGAAGAGATGGCTCAATGGTTAAGAGCACTGACTGTTCTTCTAGAGGTCCTGAGTTCAATTCCCAGCAACTGCATGGTGGCTCACAACCATCTGTAGTCTGATCCGATTTCTTCTTCTGGTGTGCATGAACACGCTACATTTTTATGTACTCATATACATAAAATAAATAAATCTTTTTTAAAAAAGGCAGTGTATGCTCTTAACCACCAAGCCATCTCTTTAGTCCCCAAAAACTTAAAGTTTTGGTTGATGGTTTTTTAAAGACAGGGTCTCTGTTTTATAAGTCTGATTCTCCAGGAACTAGATATGTAAACCAGGCTGACCTCAAACTTGCAGAGCTCCACCTGCCTCTGACTCTCAAGAGCTGAGATTAAAAGGTATGTGCTACCAGCCTCCAAGAACTTCTAATTTTAAAAAATAATTTCCCATTTTTGGCTCTAATTAGGGTTCTCTATTAACTACTTAATCCCTAGGATTGTTTCCATTTGTTTTATCACAAAGGGACCTGGTTCTTAATATTGTTTTGTTTACTGACATAAAACCAATTGTGCAGCCATATTGTCTATCAATGGCACCATTATTTATCATCCCGAGTGTGTGGTCATCAGGACACAATGAGCAGAGTATATAAAGGTCCAGACTAATCGTCTAGGGCTGTCACTCAGTAGGGAGAGTGTTTGCCTAGAATGCATGAAATTGGGTTTTACTGAAGAACCACATGAACGGGTTTAACATGTCCATAATCCCAGCAATAGGAAAATAGAGGCCAGAGGATCAGAAGTTCAAGGTTTTCTCATGCTGGGAGTTCAAGGCCAGTCCAGGCAATGTGAAACTGTCTCAAGAAGTAACACAAAATAAAATCTTCAGGCTGAACAAAGGAAGCAGGAAGTCTAATTTAGCCTGTACCTGCTCACTGGGGATACTCTGTAAAATTATAAACAGCTTCACCAGGGGTTGGAGAGACGGCTCTGCAGTTAAGAGCATTTGTTGCTCTTGCAGAGGACCTGGGTTCTTAATGCCTGCATGGCCACTCACAACTGTTGATAACTTGACTTCCAGGAGAATCCGGCAGCACCCTCTTCTGACCCCCATGGGCATCAGGCACATGTGCGGCACATAGACATACATATGAGGAAGACACTCGTACACATAAGGTTTTCAGACATTTAAAAATAGTTTTATGGAACTAACAAAAAAACAAGCCAACGACAAAAAAATTAAAAATTGAATGAGCAAATTCATACTAAAACACCTTGAGAATGTCCTCTGTTCCTTCATAGAAACCCTGGATCCCGATCACTAAAGTAGGAATTTAACTGGGGTTCAGATTTCTAAGTATAAATTTTCTAGAAATTATGAGAGTTGAGAAGGCCAGTTTAAAATGACATGTGGTTAAGCACATTTTATGCACTTCCCCTTCATTTTTGCTAGGTATTAAATCACATGGGGCACTTTTATAAATCTCAGGGTGCAGGTGGTACCCCACACCAAGTAGACCAGGGCCTAGGGGGAGAGCTATGTGTCAGTATTGTTTGAATCCTCTCTGACTCTCTTATGTAGCCAAGCTGTGATGTAAAATATTTAGTACATTTATACCATACCTTAAATAAAAGCAAA